>NC_047096.1:80236777-80539645 GCF_902459505.1 Geotrypetes seraphini | reverse complement strand
AATATCCACCGGTTCTCCATTATCAATTTGTCTGTTCACTGTCTCAAAAAATTGAAGTAGTTTCGTCAAGCATGACTTCCCTTTCCTGAATCCATGTTGGCTGGCTTTCATCAGGTCGTGTGTGTCTAGGTGCCGGGTTATGCTATCCTTGATCAGCGCCTCAACCATCTTCCCAGGGACCGACGTGAGACTCACAGGTCTATAGTTGCCCGGTACTCCTCTTGATCCTTCTTCCCACTCTGTCTTCCACATTTCCCTTCGGGGTCTGTTCCTCTCCACCCTCCTTCAATGTCTGTCCTATTCCTTTCCACCACCACCCTTCCCTCCCTCCTTTACCATCTGTTCCTTTCTACTACCCTTCAGCTCCTCTCGCGTGGCCTATCTATCTACCTTCCTCCCTCTTATTTTCATGGCACGTTACAATGTAATTTGTGCAAGCCACTGGAGCCTGCGAGCTCGGTCCCTGTTCCATCCCCACAAACCATCTCACTTCTGTGCTCCTATTTTCCCCATTTCTAATAACTCCCCTATGTATCTGCCATTGCCCCCCCCCTGTGTCTATATACTATCCCCATGGCATGTCCCCTTTATGTCTCTGTCCCTATGCTCCATGCATATAATTTCCTCTCTTTCTGTTACCTTCCTGTGTCCAGATTTACCCTATCTTCCTCTTCCATACCAGTGTATCTCTTCTTTTCAAACCCATCTAGCTTTTTTCCCTCTTTCTTCCTCCCCCCCTGCTTCTAGCATCTGGCTCACCTGCCTGTCCTTCTCCCCTTGGCCCAGAATCTTTTTCCCTTTCACTCTCTCCTTCCAGTTTGAGCCGGGAACACGGGCGATCGCATGGTCCTCGCAGCCCCCACCCGCCTGCCCAATCGATCCTAGTGTTTAGCCAGCTCTCTCCCTTCTCCTCACCTTAGTTTGTAGGTTTTCTTTTTCGGCGACCTGCACGCTTTCCCAAAGAGCCGCGCACGCACGGCTGCTGTGTTCAATCTTCTGCTCTGCTGCAACTTCCTGTTTCCGGTTGCATCAGAGCAGAAGATCGAAACTGAGCAGCAGCGGGCGCGCGGCTCTCTGATAGCGTGCGGGTCGCCGAAAAAGAAAACCTACAAACTAAGGTGAGGAGAAGGGAGAGAGCTGGCTAATCACTAGGATCGATTGGGCTGCGGGGACCGCGCGATCCTTCATGCCTCACTGCGGGGACAAGACCATTCACCGCCCCATTGTTTTGTGTGACTCAGAGTTCTAGAGCATTGGTTAAGCTCTGTTAACTGCCCTGGTATTTTTGATTACAGATGAAACCGATATTATTGTCTTTTCCTTCGCATACCTGGCTCTTTTCAAATTTCGCCTCAATGTTCTTTTTTTCCAACTGCAGCTCTTCCAATTCCATTTTAATCGTCAGCAAATTCTGGCTCTGCTGGGCGAATGCCTGCATCTCCCCCTTTTCGATAACAGAAAGCACTTCAATAAGCTACTGTATGGTAATACAGGAAGCATCAAAATGGAAACGAAAATGGATTTGGAGCTTAGCAGTTTTGGACTTAGATAAGGTTTTACAAAAAAGTATGCATTTAGAAATGGAATAGATTTGTATGTGGATTGACACAATAGGAATGAATAAATGTATTTACTGGCCAGACGAGAGGAAATATAAGTTTGTTTATCTACCTAGGATCTCAGCGCTAGCGTTTTTAGCACTGAACGAGGCGGTAACAGCTCAGACGCTCACAGGAATTCTATCGTGCTAAAAATGCTAGCGCAGCTTTGTAAAGGAGGGGAAAGAATAGAGGGGTGCATGGTGCGGCAGTGCCAGGCACCACTGCCCCAGGCACCAATCTCTTTTGCTAAGCACCTGGCATGTGATGATCTTTTTTAAAATTTAAACAACTTTTATTGATGACATCATAGAAAACAGTCAACATTATACAAAACTCGTCATCCATTTTTTCCCCCTTCAAACCTCTCCCCTTCCACCTCCCCATCCCCCCTCCCAGATAAAATGAAAAGGCAACGGACCAAAGCAAACCAAGTCCCCGGCTATAACCAGAAAATACCCCAAAGACACCCTCAAAAGAAACAAGAAAAAGTGTTGTACAACATGTTCCCGGTCAACTGGGTAGCAGCAGTGAAAAATGTCATAATTGGGTTAGTTTCTGCAGCGTAACCCTCGCCCCGCCCTCTCAACCATAGGAAGTGAAAAGGAATAGATTCCAAGACCCTGGATTCTTATGAGTCCTGGAGAAGCCAGCAGGCAGGTTTGAAAATTAGCCACCCAGAGCATGTGATGATCCTAAGGTGGCCAAACAGATTGAAAAGGTGACGGAGAAAACTACAAGGCTTTGTAAAAGAGGGTTGTTGGGTAAGATTTGCATCTTTACGCCAGATCCATGATCAATTTTGGGCAGGAGGAGTTATACCAGCTAACACCAGGTATTATTCCTAGTGTGCAAGTTGGGTGCGGATCCACATTATTCTATAACACTGCGCACATTTTAAGGGAATGCCCCTGATTCATCCATCCCTCTCCCATAGCTATGCCCCCTAGAAACACATGGAGGGGGCATAGCTACTCGATACATGGTGATGCTACTTGAGCTGGGAAAGTTAAAGAGGTAAGGATGAAGGGAAGAAGCATGCACAAGTGGCGGGGGGGGGGGGGGGGCAGAGAAGGGGGTGGGGGAGGGGCACCAACACCCTAGGCACATCTCATCCTCGCTATGCCACTGCCTCTGTAGAAGCTCCATTATAAACTGAACAACTGGCTTATCAAGGATTAGTAGAGTAAGGAGTATAAGAGTATGACTAGGAAATAAGATGGCGAGTGAAACAGAATGGAATCTGCTTTTGTCATTAGAAATTTGGTCCACATAAGTTATGAACTGGGCCTTTTAGAAGCCTCTCCCTAGGTATCCAAGGCCTTACCTTGGGCCTCACATCTGTTTTTCTTAACTGACATGCCTATAATTGCACTACTTTCTCTCTGAATTCCCCTGCCACAGCCAAAGACCTTCACCCTCCTTTATCAGTTAGTAACTGAGGGAGAGAAATATAAAGTACTGTAGACTCATATTTAATAAAATGCATGCATAAGTCAAATTCCATCTACATTCTGGCGTACCTAGCATATGTGACACCCGGGGCCCATCATTTTTTGGCACCCCCCATCTGTACGAAAAACATGATTTTTAGTAACAAGCCACACGTCACACATGAGTACCTAGGAAAAGGCAGCATCTTACATATGCAGTGAGTAATACAACATCAATACACCCATTGTAAAACTAAACAAGCCAGACTAGTACAGATCAATCCTACACCGTCAATCCTAACAGAAAACCATGTCTTTTGAACACACAGAACACAGAAAATATCTTCGCCTAGTATGGAATATGTCATCACAAACTAACCCCTCCCTCTTTTACAAAACTGTAGTGTGGATTTTAGCCACGGTGGTAACAGCTCTGACGCTCACAGAATTCTGAGCATCAGAGCTGCTACCACCACGGCTGGCGCTAAAAAACACTCCACAGTTTTGTAAAAGGGGGGATAAAATAGAAATACATAGACAAAGGTTAAATTGAACCAGCAAGAAGCTGGACTCTGCATACAATGCAACACCACAGAAACAGTGACACATGTCTCCTAAAGCAACAAATAAATAGAAAATTTTTGTTCTACCTTTGTCTTTTCTGGTTTCTGCTTTCCTCATCTTCTTGTTACTCTCTTCCTTCCATCCACTGTCTGCCATCTCTCTGCCCCTATATGGTATCTTCTCTCCTTCTATGCCCCTTCCAGAAACTGTATGCCTCCCCCTTCCATCTCTCCTTTCACCCCCATTGGTCTGGTATCTCCCTCCTCACCTTCCCTCTCCCACACCTCTCTTCTGCAATCCCTTTCTTCCCTCATTTTCCTTTTCAATTTATTTTCTGCATCCATCTAGATTACATTCTTACTACCCTCTCATCAATTTCCTTTTTTACTGTCTACCTACAGCTCGCCACCTCTTTCCCTCACCCCCTCCAGTATTTCCCTAACTCAATCCTTTTCCCCCATCATGTGCCCTCCTTTTATTTATCCCCTCCTTCCATCCTCTGCCCTCTTCTCTCTCCCTTCTCTCCACTTCCATCATCTGCCCCTTCTCTCTTTCCCCCACTTCCATCATCTGCCCACTTCTCTCTCCCCACTTCCATCATCTGCCCCTTCTCTCTTTTTCCCCCCACTTCCATCATCTGCCCCTTCTCCCCACTTCCATCATCTGCCCCTTCTCTCTCTTTCCCCCCACTCCCATCATCTGCTCTCTTCTCTCTCCCCCTTCTCCCCACTTCCATCATCTGCCCCTTCTCTCTCTTTCCCCCCACTCCCATCATCTGCTCTCTTCTCTCTCCCCCTTCTCTCCACTTCCATCATCTGCCCCTTCTCTCTCTTTCCCCCCTCCTTTCATCATCTGCCCTCTTCTCTCCCCCCACTTCCATCATCTGCCCCTTCTCCCCACTTCCATCATCTGCCCTCTTCTCCCTCCCCCTTCTCTCCACTTCCATCATCTGCCCCTTCTCTCTCTTTCTCCCACTTCCATCATCTGCCCTCTTCTCTCTCCCCCTTCCCTCCACTTCCATCATCTGTCCCCTTCTCTCAATCTCTCCATCCACTACAGGCCCATCTTTCTCCCTCATCTTTCCAATTTTGGCAACAAGATCTGCAAGCCCCCCCCCCTGCGATGGCACTGGGCGGCATCGGCGCCCCCCCTCCACAATGGCGTTCAGTGGCATCGGCACCCCCCCTGCCCCGCGACAGCACTTAAGTTAGGCCTCCTTCTCCCGGCATCAGCAGAACTTCAACTCGGCAACATGTGCTCAGTCAAAAGCTTCCCCTGACTGAACTGCCTGGGCGGAAACAGGAAGCTGAGTCAGGGGAAGCTTTTCACTGAGCACCTGTTGCCGATCTGAAGTTCTGCTGATGCCGGGAGAAGGAGGCCGAACTTGAGTGCTGTCGCGGGGCAGGGGGGGGATGCCGCTGATTGCTGTTGCAGCCCAGGAATTTTCCGGACCTGTCCGGCTGTGCACCCCCCCTAGGCTGCATCCGGGGTGGACCGCCCCCCCTTGGTATGCCACTGCATTCTGCCCAAACTCTTCCTGAGAATGTGTGCTCTAAAGTCATGTTCAAATATGCACCTAATTGCATTAAGCATACTTTTCACATGAGGTAATATTATAAGAAGCCTTTAACCTGAACATACTAGTATACAGGCCTACTAGCATATAGGCTTATGTCCTATATTTTTAAACTGCTTAATTTATTATTCATTTGAAAAGTGGTATATAACGTACAACCAAGCTAAACATAATAGAATGAAAAAAAAAAAAATCTGAGCTCAAATTCAGACATGAAGGCAAAGCTACAGAACAAATCAGTTTATGGTACCAGGCAGAAAAGATGGGGTTTTGCCACTATCTGCCATGGTGCTCTCTCTTTCAGTGAAGCAAGAAAATTGGGAAAGAAATGAAAAAAAAGAGACAAGAAAGGAAAGTCACATAAGACTAGAGAGAGTATCCAGTGTTAAAGAGGATGGCATGAACACACCTCAGTAGTGACAAGAAGGACTTCCTCTTCCACCTCCTGGCGGATCTGGAAAGGTACACTAGCACCTCGCACCAGCCCATCCTGGTCAACGTAACAGAACTGGTAAAACTCCGCCTTGTCCTTTGGAAGGTAATATGCTTCAAAAATGCATAAAATATATTATTCTTTTCAATGCTTTTCACTCCAAAAAACTCTTACAGTTTATACACAAAGAACATAAGAACATAAGCAATGCCTCTACTGGGTCAGACCTGAGGTCCATCGAGCCCAGCAGTCCGCTCACGCGGCGGCCCATCAGGTCCAGTAATCCTCTATCTATACCCTACTATCCCCTTTTCCAGCAGGAAATTGTCCAATCCTCTCTAGAACCCCAGTACAGTACTCTGCCCTATCACGCCCTCTGGAAGCGCATTCCAGGTGCCAACCACACATTGGGTAAAGAAGAACTTCCTAGCATTCGTTTTGAATCTGTCCCCTTTCAACTTTTCCGAATGCCCTCTTGATCTTTTATTTTTCGAAAGTTTGAAGAATCTGTCCCTCTCCAGGAGCCCAAGACAAAAAAATTCAGAAAACTTCTGTAAACTAAGGTATATAGGGGAAGTATTCAGCCAGCGGTGGTCAGTGTTTCTTTAAAAATTGGCCATCACCAGCTAAATTAGACCTGGATATTCAATGCCAGCCCCTAGCCAATCCGGGTATTATCACTGAATATCTGGGCATCAGGCAGCTACCGGGAGTCACATGGGTACCACCAATATTCAACAATGGTGCCCACATAGCTGCTAACTGATTAACTTGGGACAATCTTTTAAGCAGTCTTTGTCACTGGATAAAGGACGTGCCTGGGTAACTCTTGGCTCCACCGAGACTCTGCCCCATACAGTACCTCCCCAAAGCTAACTGGATAGTGCACTGAAGACTGAGAGGGCCCAGATGTGACTTGGTGCAGGAAAAGTACAACAGTCTTATACTTTGGGCTACCAGAAAACAAAGGAAGGTGGAACAATGCATTAACCAAAATGCAATTTGCTAAAATTTATCAAAACAGAAATAAACCTTGCTCATTCCTGGTAAAGCACTCTTAATATTAAATACAACAAGCACAACCAAAGGATTTAAAAAAAAATAAACCTCCACAAAGATTTGATCTGAAAGTGTTAGGTCTATATCCAGCAACCTTGATAAATTCAGTGGCACTCAATCAGATAAGGGGTGAAGTTATCAACGTGATTATCATTAAGATGTGTTATTTTACTACTAACTTGTGCTGTTTTAGCACAGGTCCCGTGTTTTGCAATAAGATCTAGTTACTAATTACTGCGGTTAACAATAATTTATTTATTCAATTTTCTATACCATTCTTCCAGGAGAACTTAGAACGGTTTACATGAGTTTATTCAGGTACCCAAGCATTTTTCCCTGTCTGTCCCGGTGGGCTCACAAATCTATCTAATGTACCTGGGGCAAGGGGGAGGATTAAGTGACTTGCCTAGGGTCATAAGGAGAAGTGTGGGTTTGAACCCACAACCCCGGGGTGCTGGGGCTGTAGCTCTAACCACTGCGCCATACTCTCCCCTACCTACCCATGGTGATAACTTCCCCTCTTAATGAAAAAAAAAGAAACATCTCTAGAAATCAAAATCACTGCTGTTTGTAGAGCCAAGTACGGTGCAATCAAGCCATTGTGACATCACTGATGAGATTGGCACTTCAGCATTGGTGGACTTAGACCAGATATACTATCAGATCGACAAACTTAAAAGTGACAAATCCCCTGGACCGGATGGAATTCACCCGAGAGTCTTAAAGGAATTGAAGGTTGAAATTGGAGAGTTATTGCAAAAACTTGCAAACCTGACAATCAGAACTGGACAGATACCGGACGACTGGAGGATAGCGAACGTCACGCCAATTTTCAAAAAAGGATCGAGAGGGGAACCGGGCAACTATAGGCCTGTGAGTCTTACGTCGGTCCCCGGCAAGATGGTTGAAGCACTGATCAAGGATAGCATAGTCCGGCACTTGGACGCACACGACTTGATGAAACCCAGTCAACATGGATTCAGGAAAGGGAAATCATGTTTGACGAATTTACTCCAATTTTTTGAGACCGTGAACGAGCAAATTGATAGTGGGAAGCCGGTGGACATAATATACTTGGACTTCCAGAAAGCGTTCGACAAAGTTCCACACGAAAGACTTCTCAGGAAACTACAAAGCCATGGCATAGAGGGAGATATACAAAGATGGATAGGCAAATGGCTGGAAAACCGAAAGCAGAGAGTGGGCATAAATGGGAAGTTCTCCGACTGGGAGAAAGTGACTAGTGGTGTACCCCAGGGTTCGGTACTTGGGCCGATCCTTTTTAATATTTATATCAATGACCTGGAAGAAGGAACATCCAGTGAGATCATCAAGTTTGCAGACGATACAAAACTATGCCGGGCAATCAGATCGCAGGAGGATAGAGAGGAACTCCAGAGTGACTTGTGTCGGTTAGAAACATGGGCGGAAAAATGGCAGATGAAGTTCAATGTGGAGAAATGCAAGGTAATGCATTTAGGCAATAAGAATAAGGAATACGAGTATACAATGTCAGGTGCAACTCTGGGGAAGAGTGAACAAGAAAAGGACCTGGGTGTACTGATAGATAGGACCCTGAAGCCGTCGGCACAATGCGCGGCAGCGGCAAAGAAGGCAAATAGAATGTTGGGCATGATAAAGAAAGGAATCTCGAGTAGATCGGAGAAAGTTATAATGCCGCTTTATAGGGCAATGGTCAGACCACACTTGGAATACTGCGTCCAACATTGGTCTCCCTACCTAAAGAAGGATATAAAACTGCTGGAGAGGGTGCAGAGACGAGCAACAAAACTGGTGAAGGGTATGGAGAAACTGGAATACGAGGATAGACTTATAACACTAGGATTGTTCTCCCTTGAGAAAAGGAGACTGCGTGGGGATATGATTGAGACTTTCAAAATACTGAAAGGAATCGACAAAATAGAGCAGAGAAGATTATTTACATTGTCCAATTTGACACGGACTAGAGGACATGTAATGAAGCTAAGGGGGGACAGGTTCAGGACTAATGTCAGGAAGTTCTGCTTCACTCAGAGAGTGGTTGACGCCTGGAATGCCCTCCCAGAGGAGATTATTGCGGAATCGACCGTCCTGGGCTTCAAGAGCAAACTAGATGCATATCTCCCTAAGAGAGGCATATAAAGATATGGTGGACTATAAATTACGCCAGGTGTACACCTGGCAGGGCCTCCGCGTGTGCGGATCGCCGGACTTGATGGACCGAAGGTCTGATCTGGAGATGGCAGTTCTTATGTTCTTATGACATCACAATATCAGCTCTGGTTACCAGAGACTGAAACTCTTCACTAAGGGGGGAATTCATCAGCATGGGCTACCTACTGTTAAGACATGTCATTTTAACACTAACTTCTGCTATTGTAACACAGGTGGTGTTTCATGCATTGAGACCAAGCTGCTAATAACTGGGGTTAACAGCTGTCTTAATTGTAGCCCACACTGATACCTTCCCCCCTTAGTCTGCTGCTGGAGGTAGCCGTTAAAGCTATCTAGATAACACAGGCCTGCTATATTGGTAGCCAACTTAACCAGACACTTTAGCCATGCCCAGGAATGAGCCTGGTTAAATTTTATGGGGTTGATTTTCAAAGCAATGTACTTTAACAGACCAGAATAGCTCCTGGCCAGTTAAATTACCTGGTCAGGGATAACTGCTAATTCTCAATGGCACTTAAAAATGGTTAGCGCCAAACTGAAAACCTGCTATTTTGTGGGTGCAATGGAGGCCTTTGGAGGCCGCATGTGGCCCTAGGGCCATGTGTTAGATTTGGTGTGCCTATTTATCATTATTATAAAATATATCAGCATCAGAGCATTTAGCGCTCCAGGCCGCTGTGGAAACCTCTACTGCAGCTTAATAAAAGGGTGGTGGTGGTATGCTTTCTCTTCTTGATTTAGAGGACAGTTTTAAGGGCCATCCCACAGGTATAGTGCTCTTTCATTGGTAAAAATGAGCTTTTTAAAAAAATTGTCCACCCTGTATGGAGTGTAGCACTTCTATGTGTGTAATTTTACCCAGAGTATGCGGAGGTTTTCCGGGGGGGCAGTGTTGGGGTAGAATTTTGAAATGCATGCATACTTTTCTAATGTACAGTGCATGTGTTTTTTACTTAGAAGAGGTACCTGCACAAAAACAGAGGTATTTATCTCTGCAGGTACTTTTTTTTTCCCTTAGGGAATTTTCAACGTGAGTGCAAAGTCCACATGTAAAAGCCATCTGCAGATTTTGCAGCTATGCTTGTATTTTGAAAACTGCTCTCTCAGGACCCCTTTAAATAGCCATGGTAGCGATTCTCCCATGGCAAATGCACCAGAGTCCATGGGAATTGAATAGGCTTTGGTGCATTTGATCCGGGGGGGAGAACACTACCGCGGCTTTGTAAAAGGAGCCCTTAATGATTTTATTCAGAAATCATTTTGCCATCCCAGTTGTACTATGTGGGATAGGCAAACTTTCTGATCTGCAACATTCACAGATTGAAAATTATGAGCTTAAGGTAATAATGGACATTAAATGCCAAACTATGTTTTTGCATAATGGGGTGTTGCTATTAATGTGCCATACTCTTTCGATCCAGTGGAAACCCATTCTCTTCTCTACCATGGTTTCCTGTTACCAGGGTGACTCATGCAGTGAAGGAGCTTCCAGTGGGCCTAAGAGCTATTACAGCGGCGGCTGCTGTGCGATTTCTGAACACAGCAGTGGCAGGCCTAGATGAAGCTATGACTGCAGAGAAAAAGCGCTCAGTCCCTATCAGATCTTGGTGCTGGAGACAATTGCCTTATTGCCTAGGCCTAAATCCGGACTGGCAGCAGGAAGAGTTTAAAAAAAGACATGGATTGAGACACACAAAATGAAAATAACTTTCTGTTTTTAGCAAGTGACTAAGCAAGAGGAAATCTGTTAGAGCTAAAATGTAAACAGCCGGACTCAGATTCCAAATTTGTCTGCAATGCATTGGTGTAGCTTGGGGAAGCAACGGAAAGCAATGAAACCCCTCCCCCCCCACCAAATGTTGCAGACCAGCATTGGAAAAAGGAAGGCCATAAGGGTTATAGCCTGATCAAATTTTACCTTCCCCCCCACCAGCTGTCAGTGCTGCTGCTTTCTGCTCCCTCTCCCCCTCCCCCACCCAGCATCTTCCCCTCTCAATCCTCCTTTTCTGCTGCAGCTCCTTATCAATGGTGCAGAGAAAGCAAAATTAAAAATGCACATCACAGAGCCTGACCCTTGTCCCCAACTCCCATTCCATTGAAGCTTCTGTCACACCCCACCTCTATGATGTAGATATATAGGGCATTATTTGGCTGAGCCTTCAATGGCATGGGGGTGCAAAGGCTTCATGCACTTTGATGCCCCACCAGAGAAGAGCCACTGAATTTTAGGCATTCACTTATAGACTTGCCCCCTAAGAGGGTAATTCCATAACAGGGAACCTACTACAATTTAAGCTCATTATAACGGATTCGCTTATAACGGAACCTCTCCTATAGCGGACGAGGTTCACTAGTACCAGCCGTGCGCCTTTATAAACATACAGAAAATCATTGCATATAGTGGACTTGTATATAACGGACAACCAATTTGGTCCCCAGAGCCGCTTTTAGCTGTAGTTATGTTCGGCTATAATAGACATGCAGGCTCCGCCTACAAGGCGCGTGGCGTGCCGGTGATATAGTATCAAAATGCAGTCCAAAAGAAAATGACAGATATTTTTCTTTTCAATACAGTACAACATAATGCTTTAGAACATCTTTCAGTGTTCTGGTTTTGCAATCATTTCGTGCCATACCAATGTTTTGCTGAGTTTTGTTATTGATGTTGCTGAAATGCTTGTGCAGTGACTGTTGTTCATTGATTGTATGTTGTTTCAAGTTGACCTAAATAAAGTTTTTAAAAAATGCAATTCTGGATATAACGGACTGTTTTTCCAGGTCTCTTTAAGTCGGTTATAACGAGATTATACTGTATAGGTGTTGGTTTTAGTGCCTATTCCAGTGTATTGCAAACTGTGTGCCTCCTGAGATTTCTGGTGTGCCGCGGTATACTGGGGAAGAGGAGAGATGCCGGATGACTGTCTACAGGACATGCCTCTCACAAAGAGAGGCACGTCCTGTAAGCAATCTCTCTGCCGGCCCTTCTCTCCAGCGTGGGTCTTTCTGTTGGCGCAAGGCCCGTTTGAAGCGCCTTTGCGCATGCGCTGATGGCGGCGTGCTGCTGTCATGCATGCACATGACATCATCACACCGATGCCAGCACACTTCCGGGTGTCTTCAGCTGGGGACACTAGGTTTAGTGTGCCCCGGCTTGAAAAACTTTGCGAGACACTGGCTTATTCTAAGCCATTCTAATCAAAGTATGGTACATACTTTCCTGCTGCTTCAGTATTCTTGAGTTCATTTACTTACCAGATAAAGATCTGACTGGTCCATCCAGTCTGTCCAATGGCTACACTCGTTATAAATTCATGATTAAATTGAATCGCCTTTATTCTTTGATCTTACTAGATCATAGACTGTAGCAGTCCTCCTGGTACTGTCCTTAGGTTCCAGCTACTGGAGCTGCCACTAAAGTTCACTCCAGCCTATCCGAACCATCTCTTCATTTGCAGGATACAGACTGTAAAAGTCTACCCAGCACCATCCTTGTGTTCCAAATTATCGGAGTTCCCGTTGAAGCCCTCCCTTGCCCATCTTAGACCATGCAAAGCTGCTTACTACTGGTCTAGTTCTTTAATTTATTACATTACATTTCATTAGGGATTTCTATTCCGCCATTACCTTGCGGTTCAAGGCGGCTTACAAAAGATTAATAAAATGGGGGTTACAATGGGAGAACTATTGATTAACTAGAGAGGTAAGTAGTAGATCTTTTAACATTTCTCAGGTTGTTAAGTGTAAGGTGACTTACAAAAGAATTAAAGGGGGTAACAATGGAAGCACAATTTATACCATTCATTTTCTAATTAGAGATCCACTGTGTTCATCCCATGCTTTTTTGCGATTTGCTGTTTTGGTTGTACTTTGTGGATATCTTTTATTGTGATGTACCTTCTTTGTTTGTAAACTCACCTCAGAGTCCATTTCCTGTGCATCAGAATGCTCCAATACTGCATATAAGAATTATGTAGGGGTAGCATTCGGCAGGGAGGATGCTTCTGTGTTACTGATCATAATCTACCAGAGCCTACAAGTTATCCATTTATTTATGAGTTGTTTTCTCCTCTATGGAAATGGTGGTAAGTTTGCTACAGGTAGTGTAATTTTGGAAGATGCTTTAATTGCAGCCAGTTCCTATCAGAGGTCTAGATTCTCAACAATCCGCGTACAAAACCAATGGGCTGCTGTCACAGCCATTATAGTACCGATTTTAAAAAAGTGAGTTATTCTCCAAAAAGCACTCATACAAATGAGGTTGGTGGAGAGTAACGAAAATTCGCTAAGTTTGCATGTGCCCATCGCTGGTGATAACGATGGGCAAATGCTCAGAATAAATACAAAGAATTGAGCCGCCAGAATAAGTAACCCTCCACCAGACAGTGGGAAAGATGCCCACTACTCCTGCTACCAATTAACACCCCCCCCCCGGTAGCGGGCGAGATGCCCAATCTCTCCCGCCACCAAGAAACACATCACTCATCACCCCTCGGTGGTGGGAGAGATACCTACACTCTCCCACCACCACACAAAAAAACACATCCCCCCTCCCCCGCAGCGGAAAAGATGCCCAATCTCTCTCGCCGCAAAGAATCACCCCCCCATGCCTCCAATGACCCCCGCCCTCTCCCCCTTACCTTGGTTAGATGGCTGACTGGAGGGATGCCTACTCCCTCTGGCCAGCTGATCTGCCTCTTGAAAATGGTTGGCCTTCTCCCCAGTGCATCCTGGGATGCACCGGGGAAGAGCCTGACTCTGGCCCAGACACATAAGGCCCTACCCATAGAAGGGGTCTTAAACAATCTGGCCCTGAGACTGTTAATCTCCTCCCTCATAGAAGATAAAGGACTGCTTGACACCTTGATCACTTGACAGACACAGTCTGATGAGGACCAGCCAGCATGGCTTCAGCAAAGGCAGATCTTGTCTGACAAACTTGTTGCACTTCTTCGAGAGGGTAAACAGGCGGATAGACAAAGGTGATCCAGTCGACATTGTTTATCTGGATTTTCAGAAGGCGTTCAACAAGGTTCCACATGAACGACTACTTCGGAAGATTGCGAGTCATGGAATCTAGGGTGAAATATTCACGTGGATCAAAAACTGGCTGGAGCATAGGAAACAGAGAGTGGGGATAAATGGACAATACTCGGACTGGAAGAGCGTCACCAGTGGGTTACCGCAGGGCTCGGTGCTTGGAATTGTGCTCTTCAACATCTTTATAAACAATCTGGAAATTGGTACGATGAGTGAGGTGATTAAATTTGCGGACGATACTAAGCTATTCAGAGTAGTGAAGACACAGGAGGATTGCGAAGATTTGCAACATGACATAAACATGCTTGAGAAATGGGCTGCGATATGGCAAATGAGGTTCAATGTGGATAAGTGTAAGGTGATGCATGTCGGTAACAAAAATCTCATGCACGAATACAGGATGTCCCGGGCTGTACTTGAGAGAGACCTCCCAGGAAAGAGACTTGGGAGTTCTGATTGACATGTCGATGAAGCCGTCTATGCAATGTGCGGCGGCGGCAAAAAGGGCAAACAGAATGCTAAGAATGATTAAAAAGGAGATCACAAACAGATTGGAGAAGGTTATCATGCCGCTGTACGCCCTCACCTGGAATACTGCATCCAGCACTGGTCGCCGTACATGAAGAAGGACACGGTACTACTCGAAAGGGTCCAGAGAAGAGCGACTAAAATGGTTAAGGGGCTGGAGGAGTTGCCGTACAGTGAGAGATTGAAGAAACTGGGCCTCTTCTCCCTTGAAAAGAGGAGACTGAGAGGGGCCATGATCGAAATATTCAAAATACTGAAGGGAATAGACTTAGTAGATAAAGACAGACTGTTCACCCTTTCCAAGGTAGGGAGAACGAGAGGACACTCTCTAAAGTTGAAAGGGGACAGATTCCGTACAAACATAAGGAAATTCTTCTTCACCCAGAGAGTGGTGGAAAACTGGAACACTCTTCCGGAATCTGTTATAGGGGAAAACACCCTCCAGGGTTTCAAAACAAAGTTGGACAAGTTCCTGCTAAACTGGAACGTACGCAGGTGAGGCTGGACTCATTTAGAGCACTGGTCTTTGACCTGAGGGCCACCGTGTGAGTGGACTACTGGGTAGGATGGACCACTGGTCTGACTCAGCAGCGGCAATTCTTATGGAGATATTTACATGTGTAAGTACCCTCTTAGGCGCATAAGCAAGAAAAACACTGCCATTTACGCTTCTTCTTTCCACCTAAAATAGGCAGCTCCTGAGAAGATAGAGGCTGGACCAAACACCCCACCAGCTTTCATATTGCCTCTCAGGCTGAAATCTCCATTCCTGCAAACCACATTGCTTCATGCGACAGATTTCACCTGAAGGTTTGTGCCTCTGATTGGCCCAGGTTCTTTAAGGCCTCTCCTATGGGTGGGGCCTTATGCATATAGGTCAATCAGAGCCTTAGGCCCCTCCCCCAACGCACCGGGGAGGAGCTTAAGACTCTGGCCCAGAGTCTGTGGCAGCCCTAGGACCAGAGTCTGGCCCTGGCCCAGAATCTGTGGCAGCCCTGGGACTTCTCCACTGACACATCTGCCATGCTGAGCTAAGAGTGCATGCCACTTCCTGTGAAACATTTGTGGTCAAACTGGCATCAAGCTGCGGCATTCCCTCCACAGTGACAGCTGCTGTCAATGTGGCCAGATTCAGCACAAGTGCCCACGCCTCCAGGATGAATGACTGGTACCATACCAGGCAGTGGCGTAGCAAGAGTAGGAGATGCCCAGGGCGGTGGTACTCCCCCGCACCCTCCTCTCTGTCTGTCCCCCACTCCTTCTGCACCCCTACCACTCTCTGTCTGTCCCCCACTCCTTCTGCACCCCTACCAGGCAGTCACATAGTGAAGGTAGGAAGTGTCAGGGCAGTGGCATTTCCTCACGCCCTCCTCTCCATCCACCCCCACTCCTTACACACACACCCATGCCACACTCGTGCTCTCCTTTAACCATGGAAGGTAGTCGAGCTGCCTCCCATGGTTTCAGTATTGAGCCCAAGAAAATCATTGAGATTCAGGAGCTTCACGGTGCATGGTCTCCCCTAGAATGCTATCACAGATCACTGTCTAAAAGTTTTTATACTACTACTCCACGAACAGCATTCAAAATTTCTATGAAAGATTCTGACATGGGAAAAAAGAGACTTCCAGTGGAGAAAAGACCTCAGTGTCTCTCAGGATACCCCAAATTGAGTCTCCTAAGGACTAAACCTGCCTTCAAACTATTCAATTTGAGGGCAGAAGGAACATTTTTGGCATAAAAACTACACCACACAGACACCAGTTCAAAATTTTCAAAATCTTTAGATTCTTCAAATCATCAATAGTCCATTCACAGTTCTAGTATTCAATATTCAGTGTCACAGTAAATCAAAGTCCCTTATCTGTTGGTTGAAAAAAACTCCCTTGTCATTCAGTATACTTTGCAATCAAAAGGTAAGTGTGGGTTTTACAGTCATTCTTCTCTAGTTGAAACACACTTACGACTCTTAATAACTTCTGGTATATCTATCTAAATCAGGAATCTTGTATATAAATGAATGACTTTAGGAAATTGGATTACCAACCTTTAAATTTCAACTGCTGCTGCTCCTCAGAGTCACTGGGCAAAGGAGCCCACATGAAGGTGTAGAACTCCCTTGTTGTTCTCCAACCCACCTTACAAATAGGAAAAAAAAATTCTAGATAAGTTCAACTGTAGCCTTTCAGGCTAGAGATGAAGCAGGTATACAGTATTTGTACTTATATCTTATTGTTATGTGAATTGTGAAGTATGCTTTGTTGAACTCCTTAGCATGGCATGAAATAAATGATATTATTATAATTACTGCCATCGAACAGTCAATAGAACTAGAGATTCTTCCATTTCAGGAAGCATTCGCCATGTACCAATTTGAATAATGTCTTTAGAGGTACAGGGGCTGATATTCATACTGTGGGAAGCAGGTCAGTTCACTGCTGTAGTTGGCACTGACCACGGATAATCAATGCCACACTGTTTCCAGTGACCGGCATTGAATATTAAGGGGTTTTGGGGTCGCTAAAATGTTTGTTGTCTAAGTCTGTTTCTGAGTATCTGGATGCGACAACATTCTCACAAGTCCCGCGCAACTGCCCCAAAGCTTCTCCTCTGACGCACTTCCTGTTTCCGCCTGGGCAGCTCGCGTCAGAGGAGAAGCTTTGGGGCAGTTACGCGGGACTTGTGAAAATGTTGCCATGTCTGGACACTGAGAAACAGAAAACTTTGGAGCACCCGCGAAGTTGAGGGGAAGGAAGAAATGTGGCTGATATTCATACTGTGGGAAGCAGGTCAGTTCACTGCTGTAGTTGGCACTGACCACGGATAATCAATGCCACACTCTTTCCAGTGACCGGCATTGAATATTAAGGGGTTTTGGGGTCGCTAAAATGTTTGTTGTCTAAGTCAATATTCAGTGCTGGCTGGTTAAGTTTACAGCAGCCAAAGATAGGACTGCTATTTGTGTGGTCTGATTTGGCCACTAAACTTAGCCACTCAGCACTGAAAATTGCCTGTTATCGCTCTATATAGCTGGTTAACTTTTAGCCGCTAACCACGGATATTCAGCAAAGATAACCGGTTATCTCACAGTGACTATTTGCATTTAACTGGTTAAGTGATTTTCAACCAGTCAGTTCCATTTATGGCTGGCTAAATAGCGCTGAGAGGGGAATTGAGACACCCAGGCAGGGCAGGATTAACCAATAGGCCAAGTAGGCACGTGCCTAGGGCCCGAAATGGTCAGGGGGGCCCGATGAAGGAGGGCATCAACATTGTTTTTTCCAAACGGCGATGGACTTCTCCAGCATCGATCGGCAAACCTGAGCCCCCCCCCCCCCCCCCAATCGGCAATGCGGGCCCCACCCCGATCGGCAACGCGGCCCCCCCATCGACGGAAAGTAAGACAAGCAAGCAACGCGGGTAAGAAAGGCAACGGAAACTGTAATTGTGCAAGCGGTGCTGCTTGCCCAAAGCTTCCCTCTGATGCAGCTTCCTGTTTCCGCCTGGGCGCATGGTGGGGTGGGGCGGGCAGGGGGCCCAGTGTACTTGTGCCTAGTGGCCCTTGAATTAATCCTGCCCTGCACCCAGGTTGGGACGTGCACAGTTCCCTCACTATTTTTTATTTTAACATACCACTTTATTTCCATCATTCAAAAATTTCACAACTTGGAAATAGACAGAGTCCACAACCATATGTAAATCCATAGCCAGACTCTTAACAGTAGATGGTAATTTCTAACATACTCCCCTTATTCCATCCCTCATCAAAAATTGAAGACTACCATGCATCCTCACTCAGTTAAAGGCTTTTCCTTCTCCACAGTTTTATTAGCAATGATGACCCACAATTTAATAAACCTTATCTCACCCCACAACCCTTCTCATCCACTACTGCGTTCCAACACCCTTCCCTTCTGCCCCACCCCACCCGTTCTCTAGTCATTCAAACATTCAGGAAAAAGCTGTGTGCTTTTTGCAGGAGCACCTCCCAAAATTGACACCACGTTTGTTGAAAAGCCTCCATATCCATGGAGTAGCTTTCCAAGCATCAATCTTTTAAACTTAAGCAACATATATAATTCATTCTTCTGTTGCATGATACTGGGGGACTCTATTCTCCATCGTTTAGTATTTACTTGTTTGCCAGTAATTAGATCCCTAGTTTGTGTCGATTTAAGACAAAAAGCCTTGCACTGTAACTATGACAAATTGCAACTTGTAAACTGTATAAGAACATACGAATAGCCTTGCTGGCCTGGGTCAGACCAACGGTTCAGTAGCCCGTTCTCATGGTGGCCAATCCAGATCCCTAGTACCTGGCCAAAACCCCAAAGAGTAGCAACATTCCATGCTACCAATCCAGGGCAAGCAGTGGCTTCCCCATGTCTCTCTCAATAACAGATTATGGACTTTTCCTCCAGGAAATTGTCCAAACCTTTCTTAAAACCAGCTACACTATCCGCTCTTACCACAACCTCTGGCAACGCGTTCCAGAGCTTAACTATTCTCTGAGTAAAAAAATATTTCCTCCTATTGGTTTTAAAAGTATTTTCCTGTAACTTCATCTAGTGTCCCCTAATCTTTGTAATTTTTGACAGAGTGAAAAATCGATCCACCTGTAATAGTCAGGTGACTGACAAACTGAATCCTTTGTTTCATTCCTTTACCCCTTCTTTGGTTATGTAGTTCCTCACTATAATTTATTTTTCCTTTTCACGGAAAGGGGTTAATATAATAAGGTTGAATTAGTGCCTATTGTAAAAATCTACCCACTCTTTTACTAAGGTGCGCTAACTGATTAGCGTGCACTATTCGAATTAGCGCATGCTAGACATTAACACTGCCCATAGACTAACATGCGCGTGTTAGCGTTTAGCGTGCTCTAATTCAATTAGCGCGTGCAAATCGGTTAGCGCACCTTGGTTTTTCAATGCAATAAGCAAATTGCATGCAAATACAGCTACATTAAAAAGTATGACCTGTCAGAAAATACAGTTCACATTGCTCCAGTAATATGTAAATGAACAATTATTCTTCAAAATATTTCAATCTTCCATATTAATGTAAAAAAACATTAATTAAAATTACATACAGAATGAGCTGGCTATGAATCATACAAAAGGGGGGAAAAAGAGCTCAGACTTCCCTGAACTCATTTCAAAACAGCATATGCTGATCAATTGAATGGGTTGTCTTTTTAATCATTGGTCTAGCCCCCACCCCATAAATATCTATTTTTGTTATGTTGTTTACTATAAAGATGCTTTACAAAATCAACCCAAATAAATAAATAGAAACTTAGCTTAATCGTTGACATTAATATGGAAGATTGAAATATTTTGAAGAATAATTGTTCATTTGCTTCACTTTTTGATGTTTATCGATTTATCAATTGGTGTTTATCGATTTATCGATTGTTCACAGTTTGTGGAGTTGTTTCCCATTTTTTGTTTTCCAGTAATATGCGACCATTTGCTGCACTGAAGAGCAAAATGTCACTCTTCCTGCCAGTGTGTGTGTGGTGACTTGCTTATGCACAGGCAGGAAGGGCCTATTGGTTCATCTCCCCTCCCCCTAAAAATCCTTAATTATCTAGAATATCCCCTGATCCCCTATCTCCCAACCTTTGATATGACCCCAATCTCCTGATCCCCTGATCCCCCATTCCCCGGACACCCCCACCAAAATCTTTCATGGTCTAATGCCCCGTTCCCCAATTTCCCATTCCCAGAGATAGCCTCTCAAGCTTCCCTGACACCCCCCAAAATTCTTTGGTGATCTAATCCAGGGGTCCCCAAACCCCAGTTTGCATCTGACAGCCGGGCTGTGAGAGAACTGCCAACAACAAGCATCTCTTTCCCTCGTCTTGTGGCCATCTGACAGCCGGGCTTCGCGAGAATTGCTGGCAATGGGCATCTCTTCCCCTCGTCTTGCCATCTCCCTCCCTTCCCCTCAACTTTGTGGGTGCTCCAGAGTTTTCTGTTTCTGAGTATCTGGATGCGACAACATTCTCACAAGTCCCGCACAACTGCCCCATAGCTTCTCCTCTGACGCACTTCCTGTTTCCGCCTGGGCAGCTTGCGTCAGAGGAGAAGCTTTGGGGCAGTTACGCGGGACTTGTGAAAATGTTGCCATGTCTGGACACTGAGAAACAGAAAACTTTGGAGCACCCGCGAAGTTGAGGGGAAGGAAGAAATGTGGCCCGAAGAGGGTAAGAGGTTCAGTTGCAGTTCAGTGGCCCTGAAGGGAAGTGGAGGGAGAGGGAGGAGCAGACGCTGGATGGAAGTGGGGAGAGAAGATGCTGGTTGGAAGGGGAGAGAGAGAGAGGGGAACAGATGCTGAAAGTGGAGAGAGAGAGAGGGAGCAGATGCTAGAAGGAAGTGGGGAGGAGAGGAAGGGGAACAGACGCTGGATGGGAGGGAAAAGAGAGAGGGGAACAGATGCTGAAAGTGGAGAGAGAGAGAGGGAGCAGATGCTAGAAGGAAGTGGGGAGGAGAGAAAGGGGAACAGACGCTGGATGGGAGGGGAAAGAGAGAAGTGAACAGATGCTGAAAGTGGAGAGAGAGGGAGCAGATGCTATAAGGACGTGGGGAGGAGAGAAAGGGGAGCAGACGCTGTATGGGAAGGGAGAGAGAGAGGGGAACAGACACTGGATGGGAGAGGATAGAGAGGGAAGCAGACTCTGGAAGTAAGTGGAGAGGGGAGAACGAGCACATACTGGATGGAAGGAGGGGATAAAGAAAGAGTACATGCTGGATTGGGGGAAGAGGATAGATTTAGTGAGATACTAGAAGGGGTGAGGGAAAGAGGTGGCAAGCTGTAGGTAGACACAGTGAAAGGGAAATTGAGGACTGGAAAGTAAATAGACAAGAGGCAGAAAAGAAATTGAGAAGGAAGAGCAGAAAAGAAAAGAAAGGGAGAGGAGAGAGAGATACCAGAGCATTGGGGGAGGGGAAGGAGACAGATACTAGATCTGAAGGGGGGAGAGGAGGAAAGAGATGCTAAATCTACCTGAGGGAGGGAGTGAGAGATGGAAGGGAAGAAGACAGAGATGTCAGACCATGGGGGGAGAGAACGGTAGAAGATAGGTGCCAGACCAATTGGGGGGTGGGGGGGGGAGACAGTTTCTGGTAGAGGCATAGAAATAAAGCAGATGCCATATGGAAGAGGCAGAGAGAAGGCAGAAAGTGGAGGAATGAAGAGAATGATAAGAAGATGAGGAAAGCAGAAACAACAAATTTTCTATTTCCTTTTTGCTAGAAATGTAATGTATATTGTGTATAAAATTGCCCTATGAACCCACCCCAAATCCCTCCACCCACTGGTCCCTGGAAAAATTTGCTTCTATAAAAGCGGTCCTTGGTGTCAAAAAGGTTGGGGACCACTGGTCTAATCAACCCCAGCGCTCCCCTATGGCTCTCCCATACCCGATGTCCAGTCACTCTTGCCACTGGTGTTTGTTTCAAAATGGCAGTGTCTGACCCCATGGAGTACATTCTGGGATGCAGGGTCAGTCTGCCATATACATGCATATTTGGTTTATTTGGCAGTGTAGGCACAACCTACCAAATAGTTACACAAGGGGCCGGGTTCCACTAGAACCTTTATTGGGGGGAGGGGTGTTGGGAGAATCAGGGGGTCATCTCTGGGGATGGGGATTGGAGAGTTCACTAGACTACAAGGGGAGGATTAGGGAACCATCTCTGAGGTTAGGGGGGTAGGGGATTGAAAGATTGAGGACATATTTGGGGTTGGGAGTAGGGGGATTGGGGAGGTCTCATCTCTGGAGGTGGAGGATTGGAGAATCTAATCTAATCTAAACCTTAAGTTTATATACCGCATCATCTCCATGAGTATGGAGCTTGACACGGTTTACAAGAACTTAAAATAGTGGGTAGAGAAGAAGAAAAAGGATTACATGAACTTATGTGTAGAAGGGGGGAGAGAAAGGGGGGAAGGATAGAGCTACAATTTGCTGAAAAGCCAGGTTTTCAGTTGTTTGCGGAATAACTGAAGGGAGCACAGAATTGAGAGAACAGGGGGTCATCTCTGGAGTCAAGGGGGTGGAGAATCGGGGGCTCATCTTTATGGTCCAGGGTATTAGTTATCAGAAAGCCAGCTTTCAAGACCTTTATGCCTGTTATTACTTGGGTGTTAAAGCCCCAGCGTTGGGTTCAGGCTTTCACTCTTCAACACATTTCTCTGGATCTGCGCTGAATAGTGAATTAACCTTATTACCATTTGTTAAATGCTTTGCACTCAGCTTTGAGCAGGGTTAGCTTGTGCAAAATAGCTTCTTTCTGCATTATGCACCCCCCAAAATGTGTGCTAGAGCCTTATTAATCCATTACAAAGTCTAAGCACTTTTTATTGCATTAGTTTATTTTTTAGCGCAAGGGAAGTACGAGCAGAGTGCAAAATTACTGCAGAGTGCCTGATTGCATCCCACAGTAAACAAATTTATACTGTGGTAACTTAGTGCTTGTAGGAAAGGAAGAAAGAGAATAGTCGGATGTATTTTCTTTGCCTAAACTAACTTTTAATGGGAACATCATTCTTAAAATGATGTGTTGATATCTTTTGTCTTTGATTGGAACTATTCAGTCACATGGTTCAGAATCTCAATTCTTTCCATTCTCATTATTAGGTCTTGGGTTATTAGAGATGAAAAGCAAGAGAAGAGAATGACAGCAATTTCCAGTATATTGTGCCTTACTCTGAATACACCCAGCCAGTCCTTTTTCTGGGGATGCATGTCTTGGGCCAGTTTGTAAAAACATGTTATGTCTTCTCCTGGGCTATAGGACTTTTCCATCTTGTTGAAAATGACATGAGAGTAATTCTCATGCTCCAGGATTATGGCAAAAGTTGAAGGTTCATCTCCCATCAAATTCACTTTCTCTGCCTGTGTAAGAAGAGCAGTAATGTACAAAATCATTTCAACAGGGTGTTCCTTGCATAGTTGATATTTCCACCTAGGACACATCATTGCCCAGTTACTTGACAGTAATAATGCATTTTTTAAAGTTACATATCACATAAAATGCTGCCCTTGCAGAGCCATATGTGGGGCCTGGGCCCCCACAGGCCAGTGGTCTCCAACATGCAGCCCCCCCCAAAGTCCTCTATTGTGTCCCTCACACAATTAGCTGAAATGCTCTTCAAATCTTGTAAATGGGCTCATTTCATTCTTGCCCACTTGCAGTGGCATAGTACGGATAAGCGGTGCTTGGGGCAGTAGTGCTCCTCCCCCACCCCCTTGCTGTGTGCGCAGCCCCTTCCCTTTCCCCGTACCGTTTTAACTTCTCTGGAGTGAGCAGAATGCCCACGTCGGCTTGCTCTCTGATGTCACTTCCTAGTTGTGGGTCCTGGAAGTGACATCAGAGAGAGCGCTGATTCAGATGCGGGCAGCAACCTCACGCCGGGGAAGTAAAAAAAGGCAAGGGGCACGTGGCAAGGAGAGGAGGAGGCGGAAAGGAAGAGGGGTGTCACACCCTTAGCCATTACCCACCCTTACTATGCCATTACCCACTTGATAAAGTAACTACAAACAATCTCTTAAGTGTGTTATTCAGGTGTCTCATTTATGGAATTTGCTACTGTTGACAATCCATAGCAAAATGAGTTTTTAAAATATATTCTTGAAGTGTTGTAGAATCAATATTAGTATTAATGTTTACGACCCAGTCTGAGCAAGCAGATCAGAGCACACATACTACAAAGTTAGCTTGAAATCTTTTGCTGGCCCTCAGAGCTTTCTCATAGAATTATTTAAAAATAACATACTTAGTTATACACCAAAAAGATCATTGCATTCTGAGAATTTGGCTATACTGAGGACTGTGAATCCAAGGCTTGTTGACACTGGTAAAAAGACCTTTTGTTGCGCAGGAGTTAAGATATGGAACTCTTTGGTCACTCAGATACGGAATTGTCGTGAAAAGGGTATGTTTAGAAAATTACTTAAAAATGCATTTATTTGTAGATGCCTTTTTCTAGACATAATTTTCTTCTCTGGTAGAATTGATAAACTTCTTATGATTGTTATTTTTTAGCCATGATTTTTAAAGTTGGTTTCTATGTTTATTTTATTATGTTTCTGTAAATTTTGTAAACCATTTAGTTGTAAATGATATAGAAATTTTTAAAATAAATAAAAATAAAATAGTCACACTGCAGCCCTTTTCATGAAAAAGGTCAGAGACCACTGTCATAGGTTCTCTCACCCATGGATGGAGGGATCTCAGGAAACTGGTGAGTAATTTTTGAGGGTGACCCTGCCTACATTCTCCATAGAGAATGATATGGGGACAAAATTTGTCCCCATGCCCACCCCGTCCCATCCCTGTGGGCTCCATCTCCATCCCTGTCCCATCCCTGTGAGCTCTGTCCCTGTCCCCGCCCTATCTCTATGGACTCCATCCTCATTTGCACAAGCCTCAAACACTTATGATTTTATATTTAAATATTTTTATTAAGGTATAAAAAGGGACAATATTCTGCACAACTGTTTAAAAATCACAAATAGAGCCTTCTATTTTGATTCAGTTGCCTATGTTTTTACATCATCTGGGAAGGTAATTGGATTGTCTTTCAGACATGGGTGAGGAAGAGAACCTAGTGAGTGGATGAATAGGAAAATGCTGAAAATGTTCCTTGATGCCACTGATGGATGAATCTGTTGCAGTAACAGTGAGATACTTGGGCAGCTGGGCATATGATGGAACGACTTTGCAGACGGTAGGAGTCTGCTACATCAAAGCCACACAACACACAAATGATATCATTTAACAATGGTTCATTTAAATCCAAAAGCAGCTTCTGCAGTTGTTTTAATCACTGAATTCATGTATTAAGTTGTATTAAGATGTATTAAGTTTTTTACATACTGATACTAGTCTCAAGTTTGTAAAGAATGATACGAGGACAAAGTTTGTCCCTGTCCTCGCAGACTCAATCCCTGTCCCCGTTCCATCCTTGCTGGCTCTATCCCTGTCCCCATCCTGTACCTGCAGGCTCTGTCCCTGCCCTTGCCCCACAGTTAACAGTGGGTACTCAACCCCATGACATTCTCTAGTTTTCCACTTCTGCATGCACCTTCTTTGTCCTCTTAACTCTCCCCTTCCCTCACCTGGTTCCCTCCCTAGCCTCATGGCAGAAATGGAAAATAGTTAGTGCTTCTAATGAGGATCCTCTCTCCCTGTGTGTGTGTAGGGGGAGAGGGACATACTCTGTGTCCTTTAATTTTCTCGATCTCTGTTACTCCTTTACAGATCATACTGTAGGGGTGTTTCCTTATTTGCACCTGAAGGTTAGGCCTCTCTGATGTCATAAAGCCAGAACCATTATCTGCAAGAAATCATTCCAGCCTAAACCATGCAAGAAGAGAAAGAAGAAAATATCTTTGCTGTTTATGATGCCTGATGCATTCTGAGTATGTACCAGAACTGTATTCTAGTCAAGGACATCCAGCTATGCCTACATGCTCAGCCTGTGTGAATCTTGGGGGAGGCATTGCTCTTGTGCTGTTCTTATCTAACGAAGGCGCCTCTGTTTCACAGCCTGTGCGAGACTCTATACAGAAAGGCTATTCATCTAAGTTCTGTTTCTGGATTGGCCCGGAGAGGTCATCTGACGAGATCCAAGTAAAATGTGCCTAATTGTTAGTTAGTCTGTGCTAGGATGTGAGGGAACTTGCATCTTATCATAGGTGTTCTCTGCACATCTTCTATAATAATTAAGACCTGAAAAGTTACCTCTTGTGACTCACTGCCTGAGAGAGAGAACCGGACTTTTATACATCTGGATTCCATCACATAAAGGAAACCTTTGCTGCCAATCTAATTTACAGCTTTTCCAGTGGCTAACGGACTCTTGTTCCTGTACCAAGAGAATTCTTATCTTCAGTGCTGAGAAGAAGACGTCTTTCCTTTCACCTGATTCTGTGTTATGGCCTAATCTGATGGTGAGATAAGGAATTTATCTATCTTATCAGCTGGGGTTAGATAAAAGAATTCTACTGTGGTTCGGGATAAGGAGAAGTAAAGTTACTCGGGGCTATATTTTTAGTTTGCTGCTAATCAGGAATTGTTATTATAAGGAATTATCTAGTGTGTAAGAAGTAGTTATATTCACTCATTTACTTAGGGATTATTGTGTAACTAGTGTTAAAGCCCGTTACATTAATAGGTGCTAGAAAGCAGCCCCCTTGCCCTCTCCCCCTCCAGTTCCTCCCTGACTGTCTCTCCATGGCCCCCCCTTCTGTCTCCCCCCCAAGCAAAGTTGTCTGCCTCCCAGCACACCCCTTCCCCAAAGCAGCCCCCTTTCCTTCTCCCCCTCCAGTTCCTCCCTGACTATTTCTCCATGGCCCCTCTTCTGTCTTCCCCAAGCAAAGCTGTCTGCCTCCCAGTACACCCCTCCCCCAAAGCAGCCCCCTTTCCCTCTCCCCCTCCAGTTCCTCCCTGACTGTGTCTCCGTGGCCCCCCTTCTGTCTTCCCTCCCCCAAGCAAAGCTGTCTGCCTCCCAGCACACCCCTCCCCCAAAGCAGCCCCCTTTCCCTCTCCCTCTCCAGTTCGTCCCTGACTGTGTCTCAGTGGTTCCCTTCTGTCTTCCCCCCAAGCAAAGCTGTCTGCCTCGCAGCACACCCCTCCCCCAAAGCAGCCCCCTTTCCCTCCCATCCCGCGGTATGGCCGGCTCCCTTAGTCCCTTGCCGCCCCCTTCCCGCAGTCCCGACAAACGTCCTTACTCCAGCAGGGGACGCAGCACTGTAAACACGCTGCTTCGCGGCCTTCTACTGGCCTGATTTGCTCTGCCGTGTCGGGCAGAGCAAATCAGGGCAGTAGCAGGCCGCGAAGCAGCGTGTTTAGAGTGCTGCGGCCCCTGCTGGAGTAAGAACGTTTGTCGGGACCGCGGGAAGAGAAGAGGAGCAGCGGCAAGGGACTAAGGGAGCCGATGGTAGGGTCGGATGGGAGGCTGAATGGGGGTTCGGGTGTGCCGGGGAGAGGAGCGAAGACGCCGACGACGAAAACTGTTCCGCGATCAGGTCCTGTTTGGTCTGCCACTGGCTGGAGGAGCTGAAGAGCAGGGAGTCCCATGTACAGATTCTCTGCCGGCCAGAGAGAGAGATTCGCGTGCATGCGCACTCCTACCTGCAGTGCCCTACATCTCACGGAAAACAGACGCACGCAGGTGGGAGTGCGCATGCGCGGCTTAGGGGTTTATTATATTAGATAATTATGTAATGAGATATATATATGTATTCAGATATTTTGTGAACAATAATTAGTTATTGCTGCTGGCTTGTGAATTATATTTTTCTATAATAAAATATTTCATTTATCCTTGTCTCTATTCTTAGTATAAACTGGCAAAATAACGAACCTTGGGTAAGGAGATTATGGTTTTCCCTAGCATCTGACTAAAAAAGGCACGTATTTGTTTATGTAACTGATTAGTCATCCATAAATCTTACTACACTACTCCATGTATATTTCTGATCTGTTGAACTATTTTTGATGGAAGAATGTGGAATAAACAAATTGCGATGAAGATGATAAATTATGAAGCCTACAAAGACTCATTACTACTACTGCTTATCTTTTCTATAGTGATATTAGATGTACACAGCAAAAAGGATGATTAATTATTTAAAAAGGGATAGTTAGCAAGACTAAGAATGTTATAATGCCTCTATGTCGCTCCAAGGTGTGACCTCATCTAGAGTACTGTGTTCAATTCTGGTCTCCTTAAGAAAGATATAGCGGCACTAGAAAAGGTTCAAAGAAGAGTGACCAAGATGATAAAGGGAATAGAACTCCTCTCGTATGAGGAAAGACTAAAAAGGGTAGGGCTCTTCAGCTTGGAAAAGAGACAGCTGAGGGGAGATACGATTGAAGTCTATAAAATCCTGAGTGGTGTAGAACGGGTACAAGTGATTCGATTTTTCACTTTGTCAAAAATTACAAGGACTAGGAGACACTCAATGAAGTTACGGGGAAATACTTTTAAAATCAATAGGAGGAAATATTTTTTCACTCAGAGAATAGTTAAGCTCTGGAATGCATTGCCAGAGGTTGTGCTAAGAGGGGATAGCGTAGCTGGTTTTAAGAAAGGTTTGGACAATTTCCTGGAGGAAAAGTCCATAGTTTGTTATTGAGAAAGACATGGGGAAGCCACTGCTTGCCCTGGATTGGTAGCATGGAATGTTGCTACTCTGGGTCTTTGCCAGGTACTGGTGACCTGGACTGGCCATTTAAAGGACGGGCTATGGGCTTGATGGACCCAGTAAGGCTATTCTTATATTCTTATGTACACAAAACACATTTAAAACAGTGAAATAAATCTCTGTAACATCGGAAGATGTAAAGAGTCAATTTGACAAACTGAACAGTAGTAAATCGCCTGGACTGGATGGTATACATCCCAGAGTGCTGATAGAATTGAAAAATGAACTTGCAGAGCTATTGTTAGTAATTTTTCTTTAAAAACCAGCATAGTACTAGAAGACTGGAGGGTGGCAAACATGGCGCCAATTTTTAAAAAGGGTTCCAGAGGTGATCCGTGAAATTATAGACCGGTGAGTCTGACGTCTGTGCCAGGCAAAATGATAGAGTCTATTATAAAGAACAAAATGACAGAACATATATATAAGCATGGATTAATGAGAGAAAGTCAACATGATTTTAGTCAAGGAAATCTAGCCTCACCAATCTACTGCATTTCTTTGAAGGGGTGAATGAACATGTGGCTAAAGGTGCATTTGGATTTTCAAAAGGCATTTGATAAAGTACTTCATGAAAGACTTCTGAGGAAATTAGAAGGTTATGGGATAGGAGGTAATGCCCTTTTATGGACTGAGAACTGGTTGAAAGACAGAAAACAGAGAGTGGGTTTAAATGGTCAATATTCTCAATGGAGAGTGGGGAAAGGAGTTTTTTTTTTGCCAGTGACGTTATCTAACCCTCTCAATTTTGAAAGAGGATCTCCCCAAAGAGGTCCGAGGCTTTTCCTCCTTGAACAACCATTTATGTGTTGTCTGTTTGGTTCTACTATATATATATTTTCCAGTTTTTGTGAGTGATATAATTCCTAACTGGTAAAGGGTTTTGGTTTTGATTATAAATAGTGGGGTTACCCAGGGGTCTGCACTGGGACTGCTGCTTTTTAACAAATTTATCAGTGATCTAGAGAAGGGGATAACTAGTGAGATAATTAAATTTGCTGATGACACAAAGTTGTTCAACGGAAGATTGTGAAAAATTGAAAGAGATTGGAAGACTGGGTGTCAAAATGGCAGATGGTGTTTAATGTGAGCAAGTGCAAACTGATGCACGTGGGAAAGAGAAGAACCTGAACTATAGTTATGTGATGCTGGGTTCTGTGTTAGGAGTCACTGCCCAGGAAAAGGATCTAGGTGCCATTGTTGAGGATACATTGAAACCCTGAGCTCAATGTGCAGCAGCTGCTAAGAAAGCAAACAGAATGTTAGGAATTATCAGGAAAGGAATAAAAAACAAAAATGATGCCGTTGTATCGCTCTATGGTACAGCCACACCTTGAATGCTGTTTGCAGTTCTGGTCACCATATCTCAAAAAAGATATAGTGGAAATAGAAAAGATACAGAGAAGGGTGACAAAAATGATTAAAGGGATGGGTCGACTTCCTATGAGGAAAACTAAAGCGGCTAGGGCTCTCCAGCTTGAAGAAGAGACAGCTCAGGGGTGATATGATAGACATCTATAAAATAATAAGTGGAGTGGAAAGGGTAGATGTGAATCGCTTGTTCATTCTTTCCAAAAACACTAGGACTGGTGGACATGCTATGTAGTACTACTATGTAGTAGATTTAAAACAAACTGGAGAAAATATTTCTTCATACAATGTGTAATTAAAATCTGGATTTCGTTGCCAGAGAATGTGGTGAAATCAGTTAGCTTAGCGGGGTTTAAAAGAGGTTTGGATAATTTCCTAAAAAGAAGTCCACATAGGCCCTTATTGAGATGGCTTGGGAAATCCACTGCTTATTCCTAGGATAAGAAGCAGAAAATCAGTTTTACTGCTTGGGATCTAGCTAGGTGCTTGGGACCTGGGTTGGCCACTGTTGGAAACAGGATACTGGGCTTGATGGACCTTCGGTCTGTCCCAGTATGGCAATTCTTATGTTCTTAACAGTCCCTGCTCAACAGAGCTTGCAATCTATTTAAGAGAGACAAACAGGACAGATAAGGCCCAGGGATAGAGTTTAATTTATTATTGGAATGATTTAAACAACAAGAGTACTGATCAGGTGAATAAGGGGTTAAGAATTAAAATTAACTTCAAAAAGATGTGCTTTTTGCCTGAATAGGGCCAGAGACTGGGAACGATGTAAGGACTCAGGAAGTCTATTTGAAGTGGCCCAGTAAGATGGTAGGAACAGAATATCAGGAAGTGGAGGGGAAGAGAATAGATAAGACACTTACCTGATAAACAGAGTGCTCGGGGAAGAGTGTAAGGAACAGTAGAATTAATGCACTTTAAGGCAGGAAGAGGAGGTGAAACTGTTTAACGGAGAGGGAGGGAGGCAGGCAAGTGACGAGCAGAAAAATCTTGAATGTATCAAGCAGGAGGAACTCCAAGGAATTGGAAACACTGATACCCACAAAGTTCAATGCAATTACTTACTGGTCCTGCTGTATTGTCTACTACGGATAACGAGAGTGCCTTATCAGTCTCCATTTTCCTTTGTGAATGCTTGAAAGTGAAAGTGAAGGTGAAAAAGAAAGCAAAACTTGACTTGCTCTGTGCATTAAATTGAAACTGGGATTCCAGCCAGCACAGAGGAAAACTGAGAAGCCTCAGCTGCAAGAAGCTGCTGCCTGTAGCATTATACATGACATGGGGACGATTGGAACCTGAAATCCTTTTTGTCTTAAGTCACAGAGCTCTGGAACCAAGTCTTTTATCAAACTTAATATAAAAGTAAAATATTCTGACAGGAAGAAGAAATTCCGAAATCTCAAAGCAAGCAATATCATCAAAGAAACATGTTGTTCCAATAGCTAGCAGTGGGTGAACATTTTGCTGATCGTGGCTAGTGTTATTTCCAATGTTCAGTGCCAGGCCATGTCCACCCTTCGGCATTGAACAAACAATTTATGTGGTGCTGGCTAACAAACTTTTTTAATATATATATATTTGTTGTCTCATTATTTTCTTTTCCTAATTATGTTGGTCACAGTGGTCTCTAGTTTCTGCTTTCCTCTGTCTTCCATCTCCTGTCCATTTGACATTTCTTATCTCTCCATGTCCACTTTCCATGTCCCTTCTCTCTGTCCCTATCCTTCTATATACCGGTCTATCTTTCCTCTATATGCAGCAGTTCCCTTCCCTTTGTCCCTACCTACTCCTGTTCAGAATCTTCTCTCTGTGTTCATATTCCCCCTTGTCCATCATCACCTCACCATGTCCCTCTTTCCAGCATCTCCTTAATGTGGGGAAGATTCTCAAAGCTTTGCGGTAAAAACTGACAGGCCACTGTCAAAGTTGTTCTTATAATGATTTTTTTTTAAAGTGAGTCATTCTCCAAAAACAGCACATGCAAATGAGGTTCACGGAGCGGAGTGTAGGCTCACTAAATTTATTTGAGATGAGTCGCTGATGGTAACAATCAGCACATGCACAGAATATGCCTACATATACATTAAAAACCAAAAAAGGCTCAAATCAAAGATCATCAGGAAAGATACCCACTCTCCTGCCATGTCGCATAACTTCCTGACACCCACCCCTCGCAGTGGGAGAGATGCCCACTCTCGTGCCATCACCAAACCCCCCCCCCAACAACTCCCTCCTTGCCCCCAACCAACTACACACACATGTACACACATGTACCCCCCTGCAGTAGGAGAGATGCCCACTTTCTCCCGCTGTTGCCCATTACCTGAACAACTCCCCCCATGCCCCCAACTCTACACCCCCCTCCCACTCTCCTGCCATTGCACAACCTCCCCAACAACTCCCCTCGTGCCCTGGACTCTACACATACACACACCCGCAGCGGGAGAGATGCCTACTCTCCCGCCATTGCCCAACCCCCCCCCCCAACAATTCCTCCCATGCCCCCTGACTCTACAAAGCCCTGCAGCAGGAGAGATGCCTACTCTTTTCTGCCGTCGCCCAACTCCACCCCCCCCCGACAACTCCACCCATACCCCCAACAACTCCACCCCCAACCCTCCCTACCTTATTCAGGAAATCTAGCCAGCAGGCCAGGAAGTCCAGCTGGCAGACCCGCCTCTTATAAAATGGCGGGCCTTTCCCTTCCTGGTGCAGGAGGGGGCCTAAAGCTCTGATTGGCCCAGATTGCTTAAGAAACTGTGCCAGCCAAAGCCTTAGGCCCCTCTCCAGCACATCCCAGGATGCCCTGGAAAGGAGAAGGCCTGCCATTATGTAAGAAGACGTAGGCCTGCCAAGGAGCATGTAGGTGTCCCTCCAGCTGGACTTCCTGAATAAGTTAGGGAGGGGCGAGGAGGATGACGGTGAAAGAGAGTGGGCATCTCTCCCACTGCAAGGGTGTGTGTGTGTGTGTGTGTAGGGTCTTGGGCACGGGGGGAGTTGTCGTGGGGGTTGGGCGATGGCTGGAGAGAGTGGGAATATTTTCCACTATGGGTGGGGGCTGGGGTTAGCTGTGTCAGGTGATTGTGCCATGTGACAGAAGAGAGTGGGCATCTCTCTTGCTGATCTTCAATTTGGAATTTGCATTTTTATATTTTAATTTGTATATGGAAGGGGTTGTCTGAGCTGGCAAATCTTACTCTACTGTCAGTGCCTGAGCCAATCAGGCACTGATCAGAAAGTAAAACTACACAACTCAGACCTGTCTGCAAATTTTGGCCACAAATGTGGCACAATGAGGTTAGGGAATCACTCAGCGATCATAGAGAATTGCTCAAAGTGCTCATTTTAATATTAATGACTTCGTTGTACTACATTTGCATGGCAGAATCGGAGACTTCTAGAAAACTTTTAAAAGTCTACGGTAAGCCGTTTTGATAAACTGCCACTAAACTACATGCACACAAAACCAGCTGGAACCGGTGTAGCGAGCACGTTAAAGGCACATTATAGTTTTGAGAATCTTCCCCTCAGTCTCTGGCCCTATGCTTCCTCATGTCCAGCATATGTCTTCTGTGTTCCTATTCCACCTCTTACAAGTCTACCATCCCCCTCTATATCCATATCCCTCTCCCATGGACAGTTTGCTCTCTATATTTCCCATGTCCAGCACTGCCTCTCTGTGTCCATATGTAGGGTTATCAGATGTCCGAATTTCCCCAGACAGGTCCTCCTTTTCAAGGACATGTCTGGGGGAGTCCGGACGGCTTTACAAAATCCGGCACTTTGTACGGGTTTTGAAAAGCTTGCTCGAAATCGCGTTGAGCAGGAGGGCATCCTCGTATGTTTGCGGTGCCCTCCTGCCCGACGAGAGCAGGCATTGGGGGCCGGAGCTAGGGTGGGATTGGGGGGGGGGGGACTTGGGCGTAATGGTGTGGGGCTGAGTGGAACTGGGCGGGTCTGGGCTCAGGTCTAGGGGTCCGGATTTTACTAAAGTAAAATCTGGTAACCCTATCCATATGCCCGCTGTGTTCAGCATTGACCTTCTGTGTACCTAATGCACCGCGATCAGCATTGCTCCTTTGGGGTCCCTATCTCATCCCTCATTCAGCAAAGCTTTTTTTTCTATCCAACATTGCTGGATTGTGAGAGGTGGGGGGACAGGAGCCAGAGATAGGAGATGCTGGCCTTGGTTTGCTACTGTATTTGGTGTGACTGTGTGTGTGTGTGTTTTGGAAACTGCTGGTGCTAGTCTGAAAACTGGCATTTTAATTGCCAGTCTGAAGGGTCTGCGGGCAGCCAGCCTGGCTATTAAAAAACAACCAGGCCAGCTGAAAACCAGCCTGTTGGCAATCCTAGAAATATAAAACTACTTTAGGATGTCAATTTAAAACTGGAACTGGCCTAAAATATCTCTGTCCTGGAATTCTGTAAATTGGCAGCTCTGAGAATATGAAGTATGCTTTTTGCCCACAATATTGTGCTTATTTGTAGACACCAAGGAAGAAGTAGAGAAAGGCATGAAAGAACGAAGAAAGAAGGTCACAAATGACAAGTGAAGAAAGCATGTTATATTATGTTATGTTATGTTACTTATGCAATTCTTTCCCCTCTGCATTTGAGGGGGGGAGGAACATGTGTACATCTGCGTGTGTGTGTTGACTATCTCTGTGATCTCTATGTATGTCTCTGACTAGGAGAGAAAAGCAGTGGAGTAGTAGTGTAAATGGAGCTGTTGCTAAATATTCTGTTGGCTTAGAAAGAAAAATAAAATTAAACCATGAACCATTGGCTGGCCGATGTTCCTCCCTCCTTTTGGTATTGGAGGAACAAACTACATGAGCTGATGGGCTGGGAGGCCCGGCTGGCTTGTTCCTCTCGTCGTAAGAGTAGAGACTTTATTCACACTTGGTCTCCTTACTTGGACAGTTTGCCGCCACGAAGTCGTAGTCGAATTGTGAACAGATTGCAACTGTATTCTGCTCCACCTGTCTGACCTGGGATTTTTTTCTGTTCGGGTAGGGGGGAAAGTGGGGTTTGGGGGGAGGGGGGGTATGGGTTTGTTGGGGGGTGTTTGGGTCTCTTTGTTCCCTGAGAGGACATCAGAGTCCAGTCCTCTTTGGGGGGGAGGTGGCCCTCTTTTGACTGTTATTGGAAATGTTACAATCCTTCTCTGTGTTCTGTGGTTGTGAGTTGTTATTTTCTTTACCAATAAAAAAAGTTTCATAATAATAAAATTAAACCAACTGTTATAATATATCTAAGCATTAGAGGATGCTGTCAACAGCATTTTATCAGAAAGTTTAACCACAAGGCCATAGACATAGCAACTTGATATTTTAACTTTGAATTCCTCCCTTCTCTTTTTCTTTCTTTCTTTCTTTTTTTTAATTCTTTATTGATTTTCTAAACTTCAATAGTGCAATACACAAATATATAACATATAATTATAAGACAATAAAAACACATTCAACTTACAAATAAACATATCCAACCATTTTCTCCCACCCTCCCAATGATTATTCAATAAAACACAGAAACATAGATTTTCCCAATAACCTTACCCTATTCAAATTAATAATATCCTCCCATCCTCCCACCCATCCCAAGGGGTCCTTTTATCAAGCCGCGTTAGCTGGGTTAGCACGTTGGACATTTCATCACGCGCTAACCCCCGCGGCCGGCTAAACAACTAATGCCTGCTCAATGCAGGCGTTAGCGGCTAGCGCGGCAGGCAGTTTAACACGCGATATTACATGCGTTAAATCCCTACCGCAGCTTGATAAAAGGACCCCCAAGTATACATACTCAGTAGTCAGAATTAGGACAGAAATAGCCCCCCCCCCATCTTCCCTGGATGTATATGAACACCTGGCAGCCGTCTGGTCAAAGACCAGCGCCCTAACTGAGACTAACCCTACTTGCATACATTCTGGTTCAGCAGGAACTTGTCTAACTTTGTCTTGAATCCCTGGAGGGTATTTTCCCCTAAGACAGACTCTGGAAGAGCTTTCCAGTTTTCTACCATTCTCTGGGTGAAGAAGAACTTCCTTATGTTCGTATGGAATCTATCCCCTTTCAATTTTACAGAGTGCCCTCTCTTTTTCCCTACCTTGGAGAGGGTGAACAACCTGTCCTTATCTACTAAGACTATTCCCTTCAGTACCTTGAACATTTCGATCATGTCCCCTCTCAATCTCCTTTGCTCAAGGGAGAAGAGGCCCAGTTTCTCTAATCTTTCGTTGTACGGCAACTCCTCCAACCCCTTAACCATCTTAGTCGCTCTTTCCTGGACCCTTTTGAGTAGTATCGTGTCCTTTTTCATGTACGGCGACCAGTGCTGGACGCAGTACTCCAGGTGAGGGCGTACCATGGCCTGATACAGCGGCATGATAACCTTCTCAGATCTGTTCGTGATCCCCTTCTTTATCATTCCAAGCATTCTGTTTGCCCTTTTCGCCGCCGCAGCACATTGCGCGGATGGCTTCATCGACTTGTCGATCAGAACTCCCAAGTCTCTTTCCTGGGAGGTCTCTCCAAGTACCGCCCCGGACATCCTGTATTCGTGCATGAGATTTTTGTTACCGACATGCATCAGTTTATACTTATCCACATTGAACCGCATCTGCCATGTCGATGCCCATTCCTTGAGCCTGATTATGTCACGTTGCAGATCTTCGCAATCCCCCTGTGTCTTCACTACTCTGAATAACTGTATCATCCGCAAATTTAATCACCTCACTCGTCGTACCTATGCCCAGATCATTTATAAAGATGTTGAAAATAAACAAAAATTGACTCATAAGAACATAAGAAGTAGCCTCCGCTGGGTCAAACAAGAGGTCCATCGTGCCCAGCAGTCCGCACCCGCGGCGGCCCATCAGGTCCATGACCTGTCAGTGGTCCCTGAACTCATCCTATAACCTATCACTACTTCTATCTGTACTCCTCAATCCCCTTCTCCTTCAGGAATTTATCTAAACACACTTTGAATCCCTGTATTGTGTTCTGTTCAATCACAGCTTCCGGGAGTGCGTTCCATGTGTCCACCTCTCTCTGGGTGAAGAAGAACTTCCTGGCATTGGTTCTAAACCTGTCCCCTTTCAGTTTCTCCGAGTACCCCCTTGTACTTGATGTTTCCCACAGTCTGAAGAATCTATCCTTATCTACCTTATCTATGCCTTTCAGGATCTTAAAAGTTTCTATCATTTCTCCTCTAAGTCTCCCCTTTTCCAGGGAGAACAGCCCCAGCTTTTCCAGCCTGTCGGCATATGACAAGTTTTCCATACCTCTTATCATTTTCGTCGCTCTTCTCTGGACCCCCTCAAGTATTGCCATGTCCTTCTTGAGGTACGGCGACCAATACTGGACACAGTACTCCAAATGCAGGTGTACCATAGCACGATACAGCGGCATGATGACTTCCTTTGTCCTGGTCGTGATACCCTTCTTGATAATACCCAGCATTCTGTTGGCTTTCTTTGAAGCTGTCGCACATTGTGCTGATGCTTTCATTGTTGTATCCACCAGCACACCCAGGTCTCTTTCGAGGTTGCTTACCCCTAGTAATGATCCCCCCATTGTATAGCTGAACATCGGGTTCTTTTTCCCAACATGCATGACCTTGCATTTCTCTATATTAAAACACATCTGCCACTTTTTCGCCCACTCTTCCAGCTTCGTTAGGTCTCTTTGCGGGTCTTCACAGTCTTCCGTGGTTCTAACCCTGCTGCAGAGTTTGGTGTCATCCGCAAATTTGATAACCTCACATTTCGTCCCTGTCTCCAGATCGTTTATAAATATGTTGAACAGGAGCAGTCCCAACACCGACCCCTGCAGAACTCCGCTCGTGACCCATTGAAAGTCTGAGTATTGGCCTTTTACTCCAAACCTCTGTTTTCTGCCCGCCAACCAGTGTTTAATCCATCGGTGTACAACCCCTCCACCCCATGGTTCCACAGCTTCTTAAGCAGCCGTTCATGGGGTACCTTGTCGAAGGATTTTTGGAAGTCGAGGTAAATGATGTCTATGGGTTCCCCTTTGTCCATCTGGCTGTTTATTCCCTCAAAGAAGTGTAGTAAGTTCGTGAGGCATGACCTTCCCTTGCAGAAGCCATGCTGGCTCGCCCTCAGCTGCCCATTCTTTTCTATGTACTTACAGATGCTGTCCTTGATCAGTGCTTCCATCATCTTTCCCGGAACCGAAGTCAAGCTCACCGGCCTGTAGTTTCCCGGGTCACCTCTCGATCCCTTCTTAAAGATAGGCGTGACATTTGCTATTTTCCAGTCCTCCAGGATCTCCCCAGTTTTCAAGGATAGGTTACATATTTGCCGGAGTGTTTCCGCTATTTCCCTTCTCAGTTCTTTTAGCACCCGTGGGTGGATTTCATCTGGGCCCGGTGATTTGTCGCTTCTCAATCTATCTATCTGTCGGAGGACGTCCTCATGGCTTACCTCTATTCGCTCCAGCTTTTCATCTTGATCCCCACTTATGGTCTCCTCGGGTTCTGGTACATTGGATGTGTCTTCGCTCGTGAAGACCGACGAGAAGAACTTGTTTAACCAGTCCGCTACCTCTTTTTCCTCCTTTATCACTCCCTTTCTGTCTCCATCATCCAACGGTCCCATTTCCTCCCTCGCCGGTTGTTTCCCCTTTACGTACCTGAAGAACGGTTTGAAGTTTCTCGCTTCCCCAGCCAACTACTCTTCGTACTCTCTTTTTGCTTTCCTAACCACCCGGTGACATTCTTTCTGGTGTTGTTTGTGTTCTTTCCGGTTTTCCTCAGTTTGGTCCTTTTTCCACTTTCTAAATGATGCTTTCTTGTCTCCTACTGCCTTCTTCACTTCCTTTGTTACCCACACCGGTTTTTTTGTTCGATTTTGTTTGCACCCTTTCCTAAACCTGGGGACGTACAGGTTTTGCGCTTTTTGCACCGTGTCCTTGAGTAGGGACCAGGCTTCCTCTACGGTCTCCATTTTCCGTGAGCTGTTTCTGAGTTTCTTTTTCACCATTTTTCTCATAGCATCATAGTTTCCTTTTCTAAAGTTGAGTGCTGTCGCTGTGGTTCTCTTTACTTTTGATGTTCCTACCTCTAATTTATACTGGATCATATTGTGATCGCTGTTCCCTAGTGGCCCTACTACTGCCACCTCCTTGGCGGGTCCCCCTAGTCCGTTGAGGATGAGGTCGAGAGTGGCATCTCCTCGAGTTGGTTCCTTGACCAGCTGTTCCATGAAGCAATCCTTTACAGCCTCTAGGAACTTGGTTTCCCTCGCACTGTTGGAGTGTCTAATACTCCAGTCTATCCCAGGGTGGTTGAAATCCCCCATCACCATCACACTTCTGCTTATGCATTCCTGCCTCAGTTCTGCTTCTAGATCATTGTCGCTTGCTTCTGGTTGTCCAGGTGGGCGATAGTATAGTCCCAATTTGGTGTCAGCTCCCTTTCTCCCTGGTAACTTAACCCATAGGGATTCCAACCCTTCCGCCCTCGTTGCCGTATCCATCTTGGTCGACTGAATGGAGTCTTTTATGTATATCGCTATTCCTCCACCCTTCTTGTATGTCCTGTCTCTCCTATAGAGTTTATACCTTGGCAGTACAACGTCCCATTTGTTGTCCTCAGACCACCATGTTTCTGTGATTCCAATTATGTCTAGGTCTTCTTTGTTGGCCATGACCTCTAGCTCTCCCATTTTGGTCTTAAGATTCCTTGCATTGGTGTACAGACAATTTAAGTCTCGGTTTTCTGCTTTCCCTGCCGTGTGTCTTCGTGGTTTGATTCTCTTGTCATCGTTCCCCTGAGCCGCCAGCCCCTGAGTTTCTTTTAGTTCATCGCCTTCCTGTGGTTTTCTTCGTCCTCAGTTGGCTTCCTCATTCCTGCATATCCCTCTAGTTTCTGCTGTTTTTCCTTCTCTTCGCTCTCTGTTATTACTTGTTCCTTGGACCCCTGTAGATCGTCCTTGAGTCCTCCTTTGCCTTTTTCCCGCTTGTCTTTGAGGCCTAATTTGCATTTTTCCCATGCAGTATCTTCATTGGATACTCCTGTCCGAAGCGTCGTCTCCAGATCGGCTGTCGGCTTTCCCCCTCGTCAGTTTAAAGCCTTGTCTATTGCGCTCTTGATATTATTTGCCAGCATTCTTGTTCCTGTCGTGCTCAGGTGCAGGCTGTCCTTCCTGTAGAGCTTGTTCTTTCCCCAAAAAGTTGACCAGTTCCTAACAAAGTGGAAACCTTCCTCTTCGCACCATCTCCTCAGCCATGTGTTTATTGCTTGCAGCTCGGTCTGCCTCCTCACATCCACCCTCGGTACTGGCAGGATCTCTGAGAACGCTATCCTCCGTGTCCTCAGCTTCAATTTCCTCCCCAGGATCCAGAACTGCTCGGTTAGTGTAGTCCTGTTGTAGTTTCTTCCGCTGACATCGTTTGTTCCAACGTGGATCATCACTGCTGTCTCAGCTCCATCCAGGATCCTCTCGATTCTGTCGGTGATGTCCTTTGTTCTTGCCCCTGGGAGACATGTCACTAGCCGGTCCTCTATAGTGAAGTAATATAAGAAGTAATTTAGTATTATAAACTGTCTAGGTAACCTTTGATAGATGGTATATCAAATATGTAATAAACTTGGAAACTTGAGCCTTCTAGGGACAGAGAAAGTACCTGAGTGTAATATACTCTATAAACTGCTTTGATTGTACCACAGAAAGGTAATTTTTAAAGGACCTAATAACTAAAATAATGTATTTTATTTTCATTAACAAGGGGTATGGTATTTCAGAGAGCATACAGACGAGGTGATGTGATGAGTGCAATATGGGCAGGTAAGTTTAACTTTGCCCTCTGAGCATGCTCTGTGTGGTTTCCCTACTGTCGTCATTGGGAAGTGAAGTAATAAATGCATTCTGTGCTTGGAGCAAAGTGGGGCTGAAATGCTTCATGAAATGCCTCTTTTGCCTTATTCACTGCTGTTCCTTCAGTCTCCCACACAGGTTCTGCTTCATGTATGAATAGTAAATGTTTTCATTTCCCAAATAGCTATTTGCTTCTGGCTGTTTTCCACTGGCCCCATGATTTGCACAACCAGAGTGATTATCAATAGACCTTTCAAACTGGTAAGCAGAATGCTTTGGAGCAAGAAATTAGGTCACATAGAAGGGCAGGGAAAAGAGAAATAAGATTGAAACCAAGATATTGCATGTGATTAATTTGTCCTTTAGTTCATTAATCTATTATATAATCAGAACAATATTCGGTCTAACATTGAAGGTTTCTTGTTGAATCAAGCTCCAGCTATTTCAAATTGTAATTACAATATGTAGAAATAAAGGTCATCTTTTTATTGGACCTAATACATGGGAAGGACAAGTTTGAAATGTTGTGGACAGCTTGTTTACTTCATACCAGCAGGTCTACAAGATGATTTTCAAAAGAAAATTCCCCATGAGTGCTCCGAGAATTCTGTCTTTTGCATACTTTGCAGGCAAAATGTACATATGGATATTTCATATGTACATTTTGCACATGAGACTTTGGGCTCTTTTTACTAAGGTGCGCTAATGGTTTTAGCGCACGCTAGATGCTAACGCCTCCATAGAGCTTGCGTTAGTATTTTTCATTTAGCGCGGGGTTTGCGCACCATAGTTAAAGGAGCCTTTTGCCTCAACCCTACCCTTGACACTATCTCTTTCTACTGCTAACAAATGTTAAGATCAGTGCCATGCTTTTATCCACATGCGGGTGCAGGAGGCCAATTTCAAAGAGCCTATATACAGTGGTGCCTCACACAACGAACTTAATTCGTTCCAGGAGCAAGTTTGTTATGCGAAAAGTTCGTTATGTGAAACGCGTTAAGAGCAGTGACTAACGACTGCCTGCAGTGCCTGTGCGGAAGGATGCAATACATCGGCAGCGATCGTGGAAGCTCGGGCGACTTCGTTGTGTGAAACGAAGTTCGTTGTATGAATCAAGACATGAAGTTCGTTGTGTGCAGCGTTCGCTGTGCGAGGCGTTCGTTATGCGAGGCACCACTGTATACACACAAATCCTTTCTTGACTTGCTTGTGGAAGCTACATTACTTCCATCAAATCAAGAGAAAAAAATGTTTCTCCACAAAGGTATTGCCTTGCTCTCTCCTTATTTTATCTTGTGCTTATATAAGTTTTATTTTTGTCTTTAACCTTTAGCCTGCTCCACTAATATAGCATTCCTCTTTACCTTTCCTGCCTTGAATAATATACTGTATATACATTACATTAGAAGAGAAGCTTGTCGTTGCTGAACCTTACCTCTTTTTTCCCCTTTGCAGGTTTGTTTGGAGATGAGGATGGGCTGGGGTGGGTATCAATATGAACTCCACTAACATGGAACAGGAGGATGTTACTGGCTAGACTTTACGGTAGATGTTATGCAAACAATGGGATGGTTGGATAGGTTGGAGTGAGCTTGGACGGCAACTTCAGCAGTTGGAACCTAGGACAATACCAGACTTTACAGTCTACAGCCCAGAAATATCAAAGAAGAGACAAGTTAATCTAATCATGTATTTTTTAATGAGTATAACTAGATGGACCGTTCAGGTCTTTATCTGCCGTCATTTACTATGTTACTAAGTATAAATCTCAGAGCAGCTATTACTAAACTGAATGTAGACAACTACCAGTTACAGAATTTCAAGATGGAAATATGAGGACTAATTTGCATAGCATATTGCGCCCTAAATGCAGAAACTGAAAGAAGCATGCTTTGCAGACAAGAGCAATGATTGCTTTCCTTGCTGAGGTCAGTCGGTTTACAAATGTGACAATCACTGACAACATCGCATAAAAGATGTTATACATACGAAACAATGTGATATAGTTGTATGAAGGAGTGCTGGAAAGATCTCAGCCCAACCAAGAAGAGAATAACGTGGATATGGTTCAGTAAATGATCTGAAACAATCTCAAAAACGTAGAATTGACCCAGCAGAGGCATTGCTTATGTTCTTATGTTCTTATGTATTAATTTACAAACAAATCTTTTCCAGATACAGAGAAGCAGAAAAACTAGAGGACATAATTTGAAGTTGCGGGCGGTAAACTTAGGAATATTTTCAGGAAATACTTTTTCACAGTAAGAGTGGTGATTGCTTGGAACGGCCTCCCAGTGGAGGTGGTGGAGACAAAACATGTATCTGAATTCAAGAAAGTTTGGGATAAGTACATTGGATCTCTAAGGGAAAGAAGGGGATAAAAGATGACATAGTTATGCAGACTAGATAGACCATATGGTCTTTATCTGCCTTCATTTTGTATGTTGATTCCATACATGGTCTGGACAGTTGATCATTCATTTATTGGACCACCAAAAGGACCTCACTTGGACTTGCATCTTGTCTCATAGTGGATTGGATGAGGAATGCTCAGAGAAAACAGAAGATACCTCTTTCCTGAATCAAGAAGGCAAGGCAAGAAAACAAACCAAGGCAAGGTGACTGGTTGGTTCTCGATCACCTTAGACACTGACTCGACACGATCGTGTTTCAGCCCAAAAGGGCCTGCCTCAGGTTTCTAATTATTTGAACTGAAGAGAGAGAATTACTTGATGGTGCACAGTCTTGTGAAAATTTTCTTCTAGTCTTTAAAAAGACTTTTTATTTGTTTGATTGCAAAAGGATGATATTATTAACAACAATTGTTCAAGAGTGTTTTTGCCAGCATTATGACCCACACAAAGTATTGTAGGGAGAGCTGCAAAATCCTTAGAAAATGAAACTTTAACAAGCTCATAATTGAAAAAAATTTTAATTGGCTGATAGGTGCCCACCTGATTCTATAAAAGGTAGGTGCCTATAGGATGGTACCTAGTGGTGACTGATGCCTAAGTGGACATGTTCAATGGCAGAGATAGACATAGGCACCGCTAGGCATAATAATCTAAAGCAAGCATGTCAAACTCAAAGGCTGACACGGGCCAAATAAACAAGACATTTAAGTTTATGTGGGCCGCAATAAAGAAAAAATGTAATTTTTCATAGAAACTTAGGTTTATTTTGAAAAGTTGTTTTTCCTGGCCATTGAAGGAGCTCCATCTGTAGCTACAGAAGTTAGTTTTGACAGAGGTACATTGTATTTTTGCAAAAGTTCATAAACACAATTTAATATATCTTGTTCCATTGTAGTGCTACGCATCGGTAACTTACCAGACACAGAATAATTGCACAAAATAATAAGTGTAACATAAATAAACCCATACTCATATTTTTATTGTAATCCGAAGGTGAAAAATTTCCTGTTAGTAGGTATTATTATTGTCTGATTCACTGCTAGTATTAGTGGGGGGAAGTGGTGCGTTATGACTAGGGGTGCAAACTTATCTTGGGTACCAAAAGCATCTGCATCGTAGTACTTAATAAAAATAAGCAACTGGTTATACTCGTACGTTGTATCATTGTTTTTGACTGGCTTAGATAGGTGACTGCTCGGCGCCAATGGACTGCGAGAGAAATTTTGTGACTCTAGTTATGACTTATTGGATTGTGAATTGGCAACAAAGTTCTCTAATTGTTATAAACTTAGTGTGCTTCAAGATAAAAATCAACGTAAATAAAAAAAACTACACCAAAACAATTTATATATATAATCATTTTTTGTTGTTGTTCAGGTGTCCTCAGTGTGAAAGCATAAGCCAGTTGAACGGCATTTCAGCAGTATGCTAAACACCATCATAGGACCACCAATGTGTATGTGTTTTGGTTTTGTTTTTTTTTTAATAGTGAGTTACATCAATCAGTCAATAAACAGTGCTAATGATATATCTCTGGTTGCACACTTTATTTAAATATTGAAAGCTCAAGTCCAGGTTACTTATCAAGTCCAGGGGAGTGTGTTGCGCAGTGGTTAAAGCTACAGCCTCAGCACCCTGGGGTTGTGGGTTCAAATCCCATGCTGCTCCTTGTGACCCTGGGCAAGTCACTTAATCCCCCCATTGCCCCAGGTACATTAGGTAGATTGTGAGCCTTCCGGGACAGACAGGGAAAAATGATTGAGTACCTGAATAAATTCATGTAAACCGTTCTGAACTCCCCTGAGATAACAGTATAGAAAAATTTAATAAAAATTTTAAAAAAATTAAAAAATTATCTCAATGAACCAGTGGCATTTGTAGGTCAATATGATCGGCTAATTAAGCTGTGCAATAGCATTCATTTTTTATGGCTTGCTCAAACCAACAGACAGGGCAGGATTAACCAATAGGCCAAGTAGGCATGTGCCTAGGGCCCGAAATGGTCAGGGGGGCCCGATGAAGGAGGGCATCAACATTGTTTTTTCCACATGGCGATGGACCCCTCCAGCATCAATCGGCAATGCAGGCCCCACCCCCACTGACAGAAAGTAAGACAAGCAAGCAATGTGGGTAAGAAAGGCAACGGGAACTGTAATTTTGCAAGCGGTGCTGCTTGCCCAAAGCTTCCTTCTGACGCAGCTTCCTGTTTCCGCCTGGACTCATGGTGGGGTGGGGTAGGGCGGGGCAGGGGGCCCAGTGTACTTGTGTGCCTAGGGGCCCTCGATGAATTAATCCTGCCCTGCCAACAGAGCTCAGTTTCGGAAATCACTCCTTCATCTGGAACCTCCCAAATTTTCAAGTCAAGCCATAAGCAACTGTGAACTCTATTAGCAAGAGCTCCCAGAATGATTAGAGAAGAACTTTGCTGCCAATTGTGATTTAGAGCACAGTTCTTCAACCGCCGGTCCGCGGACCGGTGCCGGTCCGCTGAAAATTCCTGCCGGTCCGCGCAGGGCCAGCGAGATGGACGCTGTTAAATTTCCTGCCCTGGTGGTGTTCGGGGAAATCTTCTGTTCCTCCCAGCCTCGGGCAATCAAGACAGGCTGCTGACGTTGGGCATTCCCTCTGAGTCTTGCCTATGCGGAAACAGGAAGTTGAAACAAAATAGGCGGGACTCAGAGAGGGAAGGTCCCGACGTCAGCAGCCTGTCTTGATCGCGGCCCCTGCCGAGTCGCCGAAGAGGGCCGCGGGGAAGCGGCAAGTAGAAGGGAGATGGTCAGCGTGCGCGGTGGGGGGCAGCGTGTGGATTGGGGCCATCAGCAGCGTCTGTGCTGAGAGTCTGCCCACTTGCAGGATGCGGCGGATAGGGGCCTCCGGCTCGTCTTGGGCGGCAGGGCCTGCGATGCAAAGCTGTTTTTGCCGGCTTGGGAGGGGGGGTCGCGAATGTGCAGGGACCCTTCAACAGTGGCTGTCTCCTCTCCTAGCAGTTTTGTACTTACCAGGGCAGTGATTCACTTTGGCAACTTCCCCTTCCTCAGAGGCAGCAACGACCCAAGGCTGCCTAAGGAAATCACTGCTGCAGGCAAGTACTGAGAGCTGCTGGAAGGAGAGGAAGCCACTGTTGGAGGCTGGGAAGCTGATGGATAAAGGGAGAGCTACTACTGGACCTGGAGGGAGGTAGAAGGAGAGATGCTGCTGGGAGGGGAAGAGGGAAAGGGATGGGAAGAGAGCTACTGTTGGATAGGAGGGAAGGGAGAAGGTAAAAAGGAAGGAAACAGCTGGCAGGGAGATTAGAGGAGGGAAAGGGGAGAGACAAGAATGAGAAAGTAGAGAGAGATTGATGCTGGAAAGGGGGTCAGCAGAGAAATGAGAGAGGGATAAATATGCTAGATCTGGTGTAGGAGAGATAAAAATGAAGAAAGCAGTGAAGCTGGAATGAATGATGTAAAAAGGAGAGAGGAGGCACAGGCTGGATGGAAAGGAGAAAGGGGCATCGAAAGAAGTCAGATACATATGGAAGGAGGAGAGGCCAGACAGTGGATGGAACGGGCAGACGCTGGAAGGAAGAGTGGAAAGAAGATGAAAGCAGAGACCACAAAAGGTAGAAAAAAATAATTGTATTTCTATTTTGTCATTACAATATATCAGATTTGAAATATATATCCTGCTAGAGACATAACTGGGGACTGCAAAGCCTAACACTATTCCTATCATGTGTGACTGCAGTATTCTGTTATGATATTTCTGTGTAGCATTCTGTAATAATTGGCTTGTTCAGTTTTCTTGATAGTAGAGGGGATATATGTGAAGGGGAGGGGAGACAGGGGTTTTGTTGGTCCTTGCTCTGAATATTTATATTTATAAAATGACAATTGTACAGAATATTGTTTCTTTTTATACTTTAATAAAATACGTTCAATATAAAATCATAACTGAGGCTTGTGCAGATGGGATCAGATGGTTTGCGGGGACCGAGCTTGCGGAGACGGGGCGAAAATGTGTTTTTTATTTCGGTCTTAGTAGTTTGCCGGTCCACAAAATAATTATTTTATTTCTGCCGGTCCACGGGTGTAAAAAGGTTGAAGAACACTGATTTAGAGTGTTCTTTAGCTGGGTTGTATTGAATTGATCAATTTACCCGTTATTATTGGATTGTGAAAGCAGTGTATTAATTTTTTAAATAAAAGTTACTCACCCAGTGGCAGCAGGAGAAGGAGAACGGGTTGTTTTATTTTTGTGACCCGGATGCCTTGCCTCTCTTTTGGGCTCCAGGTTAGTGCTGTGTTATGAGGCTTTTGTGGGGTTTTTTTTCCAGGTGCAGAAGATGCCCTCCGGTGGTAGCGGCCTTTGAATTTGTTGAAGCTGGCTGCTGGAAGTAGAGGGGGCGGGGCTCAACACACGATGCAACTCCCGCCGGTGGCGGAATTGTTATGAGTGCCAGCCGGGAGGGAAGAGAAGAGCCCATTTGTGCATGCACTGTGCAGAAGACTGGGTATCTGACTGGCACACCGGCCAGCATGCTTTAGATGGGGGAGAAGGCCTGAGGGGGCAAAGCAAGGCCAGAGAGGGCTGAAGGAGTCCCGGAAGGGCTGAAGAAGGCTGCAGCGAGGCTCCAGAGGCCATTGTGGACCTGGCAACAGAGCTGGGCTGCTAAGATAGAACATAGGTTCCTGGAATGTAGACCAGTAAATCCCTGGCCTACATTACCAGTGCCTAAGGTTTTTTGTTAGGTGCTGTTAGGCGCTATTCTGTAAATGGTGCTGAAGCAAGAGTGACATGCAATCAGCACCTTTTTTCTAGGTGCCTGCTGATTTAGGCACCTTTTACAGAATATGGCCCTCAGTGCCCCCATGTTAATTCTGCATTAATTAGCTAATTAGAATGTGCTAGCTGGTTACCGCTTCCATGCCCACTCTCCACTCACTCTCTGCCCCATCAAAACAATTTAAAAAGCAGTTTACATGTGTTACAGTGCACAAACAGAGAAATTGCTGCAAGATGCTTTAGTGCATTAAGCCCTATTCGGAGCACTAAACCTGGATTTATTGAGTCCTCATCCTGTTTAAAGGGAGGTTTACTTGGTTAAGGATTCCTTTGATAAATGTAGCACTAAAATATAAATCTTTTTTGAGCTTTTTAAATACATTGAGGGCATAATCAAAAGGAATGTCTAAGTCCGTTTTCGTCTAAGTCACAAGTCATCCAAAGTAAAAAAACAACTTAGGACACATTTTCAAAAAATACGTCCACATTTTTTTTCATTTCGAAAATCGTCTAAGTATACGTCCTGTCGATCTGATCGTCCAAGTCGCTAAATCATCCACCTTTATACCACATTTTCGTCCAAGTCAAAAACGCCTAGAACAAGCCCTGTGGGAGGGGTCTGTAAAGTGATGGACTGAACATCCAGACATGGCACCTAAATAGTGCACCTTACAGGGCACTGCTGTGAACTTCACAAAAAGGGTGCCATGTCTTCTCCTCACTACAGCTCCCTTATAGGTCATGGTGAGCCCCCCCAAACCACATCCAGAATCCCCTAGACCCACTTAACTACCACCCCAATAGCCCAAATCCCGCCCTTGACACTCCTCCTGAAACACCCCGTTTAATTATGGTCGTTCAGAACTATGAAGGCCTAGGTTGTTTAGAAATATGTCCAAAACCCGTTTTTATTATCGGCACTTGGACGTATTTTGACAATGTTCATCCAAGTGCCGACTTAGGCCGGTTTTTGGACATTTTTCTCTTTCGATTATGAACCCCATTGTATTAAATGTACTAAGCAATTTCTTGCTCCCCTACGCCCTCAAAAAAGGACATCTCTATATTACACCTGTTGTGCCTGGTTATGAGAGCTATCTGACACATTTACCCTAAGGGTGTCATTTCAAGCAAACCAGCTGTAAGGCTGTTAGCACTACAGAAGGATGTTATTTAACAGTGTTTTCAGTTAGCCATCTAATTATGCAGTTTCCTGGTCCTTCTTGATTTTAATACGTAAACCACAGTCTATTGACTTTTGGTAGAAAAGAAAGCTCAAACATGTTGCAAAAAGTTAGAAGAAAAAGATATTAACTCAGTAAAAAATAAAAATAAACATAATTCTCAAAGTTCGAGATATGTTCTATAAAACTGACAAAAGCAAAGAGCCAATGTGTTTCCTATCTTTTCAGACATTGCTGGGAAAATCCCATTTCTGTCTCTATTCCGTGCGCTATTTGTAGCGTCTGTTCAACCCAACCAACTGCTTGCGCTTTGTGGACCAAATAGGTTGCATATAATTAATGTGCCAAATTGTTGACATTAGTATCTCTGCCTTATTCCCCACTTTATAAAATGAGCATCAAGTCTATCCTATTGTGTCCCAAATCTTTTGCTGCCTCCGACTCTATGAGTGCAGTGGGTGCTGAGACCCCCTCCCCCTCCCATATTGTGGTAGTTCCTCCATGATGTCCAGGGAGGGGTAATTTCTATTGTGTCAGGCACCCTCAATCATTTTAACATTTTAGTGTCTATGCCCAAAACATTATCTTTCTCTTTCAAACTTGATGTTCTTAAAAAATGTTCCCTTATTGAAACAATTTGCAATAAGCATTTCTTAATTATTCTGTTTTTCATTCAAATCTATCTTTTGGAAACATAAAAAAAAAGTTGAATTTCTTTACTATATTTACTATAGAAGTGATTGTGCAGGTTTAAGGCATTATATTTTCTTCTTGAGAGATTCACAGTAGATTTAGTCTTAACAGTAGACTGTTTATTGATCTCATCCTTGGATTCAGTTGCTTAAAAAGTTCCATTGTTCCTCCTGATTCCTCTTTCACTTGAGCAGAGATAAAGCTGAAATCATTCGTCTTATTTGGCAGAGGGCACAAAAACTGAAAATGCAGCTGGAAGCCTGCTGACTATAATGATTGGATGAGAAAGGGCAGTAAGAGCTGACGGAACTGGACAAGTCTATGTTTGACCAGAAAGTGCCGCCTGGTGGTTAGCCTTGCAGAGAAAGAGAAGTCAAATTCAAGTGCTAAAAAAAAGGATGCTGAAAAATGACAAAAGATAAATATATAGCACCTTCTTCAGTGTGATCGAACCTTAAACATCTGACCAATACACAATTTTTATTATGCGTTTGTATTGGTGTGCGGTAAGGTCTTACAATTTAACAATTAATATTCATAGCTGTTCTGAGTAAATTACATTTTTAAAAAGCGTTAGTCACAGCTTTTTCTTGATCTTGTTCTCCAAAACTTTGTTTTTATTATTTTCTGTGTATTTTATTATACTCTAACAGAGGATTTGATTTGTAAGAATGACTATAAACTCAACAATTTTACTCCACTAGGTTTTTCCATATTGATGCAATTCATTACTATGAGCTACTTTGGAAGATATAACATTTGAAGATTTTAAAAATAATATCACCAGTATTAATTCTAAAGATTGAGGTATATCTGCACAAATGATTGTGGAGATTTTAAACAGATATATACTTATTTTGAAATATTAACAAAAAAGGCCAGCAACAAATTTTTTTTCTCTAAACGATTACGGCTGTTAGATTTTAACATCCACCGTTTTAATCTCGTTACTCTAATGTTCATGAACACATAATTTTAAAACAATACTTAATGCATGGTTATCACATATTTCCGAGGGCTCATGGGTTTATGATAAAAGTGTCAAGCAATTTTCATAAGAATATTTTAAACAAAAAATAATAACAATTCAAGAACATAGAAGCATTTATTTCTCAACTGCAGACATTGTAAAAAACATAAAATCTTTGTCATGACTTTCTAGTGCATATTTCTTTTCTTTTTTGAAAAAAAAAATTTTTTTAAACCCTACACTTAACAAAGTTGCTAAGATTATCAATGAATTCCTAACATCAGATATGTTGAAAGCCTTTTTTAGTGATATCTAATTTTTTAAAAAATAATTAGGGGCCACTGTAATGTTCTCAGTCCATCCAAGAGAATGAAATGGAGCCATAAAACGTTCAACTTATTCCACACTATTCTAGACAGTTTTCATTTCATTTCATATCATTGAAACAAAGTGTGGAATAATTTGTAAGTTTCATAGCTTCACATCATTCACTTTTTGGTTGGGCTGGGAACTTTTCTGCGGCCCCTCCTAAGTGACATTAAAGCTGCAAGTTGTGGTTTTGCAGACAACGCACTTTTAAGTTAGCATTATTTTTAATTTAGTTTGTATATACAGTAGTTCATTGATCTCACTTGTTTATAATATGATAAAAAGTTCATTTTTGCTCTCCAAATTTATTTAAGTAAAATGAAGATGGCAAATTTTATTGAAAAATTATATTTCGTGCTTTCTATATTTGTCTTTTAAAATAGTGGCACATTGATAGTGTTGCTTTTGGTTTTGTTTATTTCTTAACGTCAAGGGGGAAAGCCGTCTTTTTCTAAAATTGATACTTTTTCAATTACATGTCACATGCAATAAAGTTTTATGGTGATCTAATGTTTTTACAAGATTAAATTTTCTACTTTTTACTATTAAACATATTTAAGAACTGCAAGTCTTGCCTGCGATTTTAAAAAAATAATATGTACATTAAAATATTTGAACATCTGGCTAATGTATTTCTTGTATTTTTTAACACAATGATCACTTTAATGCTGGAAAGTTGTTTCTGTTTATCTTATTTTCAAACCCATATCGCTTTTAGTTTTATCTTAGGATAGTTGTACACAAATTATACAAAAATGTGAAGAAACAAAGAAAAGGCATTAAATTAATGTTTTTATTAACATATAGCCTATAAAATTGAGTGTGTTTCTAGAACAAGAGCTTTACATACTCATTTTTAAAGACTTCAGGAAGTAGCTGGAGTCACTCAAGACACTTATATTGGTGCCATATCTTTATTGCTTTATTCTTGTTTGTTTGTTGTTATTGAAGTTGCCATGTTTTTAAAATAGTGACTCCAAACTCACAGGGTGTATTACTCAACTATTTTAGAATCTTTTAGCCATTCTTATGGAAGTTAGTACTTTGGTAAGACAGGTAAGAACTTAATTGAACTTAACTTATATTCAAGAGTAAGTTAGCTAACTAATATTAGAAATAGAGATTCTAATAATCCCCCTGATAAGTAAGATAGTTCAAGACACCAAAGTTTTCTGAAGAACATGTTTTATCCTTCATTTTTTTATTAATACATGTTCTCTGGATTATGAAGCAACTTATAAAAATGACTGGGGGTGTTTAAACACAAATGGGACATCCCTACCCACAGTTTAGGATTTGCTCAATATTGGGGGTCCTCAATCCCCATTGCACCATAAAGCTGGGGCTCTGATAAGCAAAGATTTTTGTAAGTGCCTTTATATTTGCATAATTATCATAGCTATCTTGTTTTAAAAGTTCTTTTTTGAAGACAAATGGGAAGCTTCTATTTAATGGGATTTTCCCAATAAAAAATAGCAAGAAATAAATACAAAATGAACTCAAACAGCAAACTGACATCATCTGTAGCCAATCGTATCATTTTCCTAGAAAGCCACTGGTGAAAAGTGTGAGGACTTTTCACGTTGTGAAGCACCTTACTTCAATGCCTTAAAAAACAAACAAACAACAACAAAAAAACCCAGTTGTTGTAATGCATGTTGCTATGGTGTAAAGTTCCATACTTGGAGGACAAAACTCTTTACTGAGGCAAAATATATTTCTTTCTTCTAGAGGACAAAGTTAAACTGTCAGGCAGCATATTATTAAAAAAAAAATGAAAAACCTTGTAATAAAGCTGGCATTTGATATAAAATGCTGGAGGTTGTTTAACTTTTATATCTTTCCCTCCTTTCCATAAGTTTTGTACAAAGAGATTGAGCTTTCAATGTAGTGCGTTTATTACGACAAGAAATCCCTAATAAGCCCAACTTATGACTTGACAAAGTCTGTTTCATTGAGATTTTCCTTGTTCCTGTATTTGGAGGTCGTTAATAGCAAAAATTTCTAAAGTAACAAAGTATATTCAGAGTTTGTGCACCAATCCATTATCATTATTTTTCACCCTTCATTTCCATGCATATGTTAATCTTTTGCTTTCCGCTATACAAGAATTGTCAGCATATTGTGTAGATCATAATATCTTTCATGCGCGCTTGCGTTTTAACCTTTTAGTAACATCTCAGATCTCAAAGTATGTGTCTGAAAATTGTAAATTCATAGCAATTATAACTTTTCTTGCCTTTGTTTCTTAGGAACTCTTTTTCTTAAAAAAAAAAAAAAAGAAAAAAAGTTCAGAGTGTGGATGATGTCAAAACAAAATGGCGACAGAGGCATCTTTCTTGGTAATTTTAGCCTTTGACCCATGATTGGAGCTAGAACCGCTGAGAATTAGGTAATTTCACGTTGCTAAATTTTATTTTTATATCAAGTGATGCAATGTAATCTCTTTGCCATCCTCACTTATGTCTGACAATAGAAAATATATGATATTTTTATTTTAACAGAAGAAAAGAGAGAATGTTTTAAACTGTGATTTAGTGGATGGTGATGAACTTTATTTACTGTTTGTTAGAAAACTCTTTCGATAATTATTTATATATCTTTACAGGTAGCATTTAGCTCTATTTAGGAGTAGGTTTTATAAACATATTCCATACCTTTAAATTCTAGAAACAATTACATTATTTCTTACATCTCTCAAAACTATAAGTTTAATTACTTAAAAAACATAAATCCATTATTTCCATTGCTCTTAAAAGAGTCATTCACTTTGTGGATCGTATTACATTCTGGGTATTTTCTGTTTTAAATCAATACTGGTATTTATCTTTTTATTTTTTAGTTGGAATGTCTTATTTAATTGTTTGTTCAAAATGAGTTTTCTCATGATTGTTTGCATTTTATTTAACAATGTTTTTCCCCCCTTGGGCTATAAATATGAGGAAAATACTTTAGAAATTGTATCTAAAATATTTTGCACTTCATTGATGACTGTATTCATTTGCATTTCTATGGAAATATTTTTTTAATTCCAAATGTTTAATGAGTTTTAATACAAATAATTAGAATAAACAAAACTACAGTTTTCCATGGGAGATACATTTGACATATATTAATATTCATTAGCATCAAATATAAATTATAAGTTAAAATGTTTCTACAGGTCTCCATATTTAGTTTAAGTGCCAACTGAAAGATACAGCCATTTAGATTAAAGCTGTATCTTTCAGTTGGCATTTAAGCATCATATATACAAATTTTCACCAAAAATTGATATTTAATAAACTATTATTTTTCCAATGATTCATAATCATTTAAATTGTTGTAGATAAACAAAATCTAAATGTTTCCTTTAAGGTGATCCTAAAATTAAGTTGGATGAACAAAATTTCAATAAAATTAATTTATATAGGAGTAGAATATTAAGTTGTGAATATCAATTGTCTAGAAATATTCCATCTTTGATATATGCAGTGCATTTTGCTGGGAGCTTTTATTTTTAAATGTAAGTAAGATGATTGATTGTGCAATAATAATGTTCTTTGGTGTTCTTAACTGGTTAATGTACTCTATATAATGACTTATATTAACAATGTCCATTTGCCTATTGGCAAAATAATGTTAAAAATAAATGAAACACTTTAAAAATTGTTTCCTCATACAACTGAGCATTGTAAACTAAGGGCTCCTTTTACTAAGCTGTGGAAGCGTTTTTATCGCACGCTGCCCCACGCGCTACATGCCAAGAACTAACGCCAGCTCAATGGTGGTGTTAGTGTCTAGCGTGTGTGGTAATGCAGCGCGTGCTAAAACCACTAGCACGGCTTAGGTTTCTATAATACAGTTAGGGCTCCTTTTACTATTAGATGGTATTTTCCTAGGATCCATTTCTGGAACTGAAGTTTTTGCTTAAATATATCAAAAAGCATTTGAACCTAGGTAACATCTAGGATAGGGTGCTGACAAGTTCTCAGCCCAACCAACCAACTTCCTAAATTCTGAACATTATTTTGCCACTGTAGCTGAAAAGAGTGTTTATTTCATTATGTGCCAATTTGCAGAAACGAAATTCTATGTTTTTTGATTGAACCATATCCATATCATTCTCTTCTTGGTTGGGTTGAGAACTTTTCAGCACTCCCCAGTATTGCATGGAGGGAGGGTTAAATTATTTTTTTAATATTTGCCTTTGAAAAAAAATATCAACTACAGTATTTTGAACTATGTTGTCTAAGAAAAAGAGAGAAAAATATGAATGTCTATAGAAAATATTTGCAAAACATTATAGTGACAATAATTTTACTTTCCTATAGGTTAACAGGAAGATTCAAATTGTTCTACAGGTTTTCAGCTTAGTACAGAGACATTTCAATTAACTATTTGACTCTTTCTTATGATTTCTTCTCCTTCCTCACAACCACCCTTTAATGGTTCATAAGTTAACAAAAATTGTAATAAAGCTGGCATTGGATATAAAATGCTGGAGGTTGTTTAACTTTTACATCTTTCCCTCCTTTCCATAAGTTTTGTACAAAGAGATTGAGCTTTCAATGAGGTGTGTTTATTACAAGAAATCCCTAATAAGCCCAACTCATGACTTGACAAAGTCTATTTCATTGAGATTTTTCTTGTTCCCGTATTTGGAGGTCATTAATAGCAAAAATCTCTAAAATAACCAAGACAGCTGCGTTAAAAAAAAATCTCACTGGTCCCCTGAAGCCCAGGATTTAATTTCTGATCCAGAGATTGTGTAATTACCCATCTCCATATCTGTAGTCCAAGGGACAAGTTTTTCACCCTCAGGGCCTTGTGACTTCACTCCTCAACCTCAGGCTGGCTACACGTGGACATCAACTACACATACCAAAGTTTTGTTCAAGGCTATATTAAGAGAGGCAAAACATTCGCAAGCACATTTGTCAATTAAATATGTTAATAATAAGAATGGATAAAAATGAAGCATAAGTAGGACAGGCTGCTGAAAAGTTCTCAGCCCAGCCAACAAAGCTGGCTATACACTTAGTCCAGTGATTTTCCACTTTATTCGTTCAGTCAGAAAAATACGGAAAGAAAAAAGTGGAAAATCGCTAGACTTAAGCATATAGCCCTCAATGGAAATTGACCCAAATTTGTAGGTTGGGCCAAGAACTTTTTAGTGGCCCCCACTTGCCTTTTTGATTGTAATATACCTAATTTTAACTGTGCATTTTTGAAAGATTACTAAATTTATTTTCCAATATACCTTTGAGGCAACATTTCCTTTGCCTTTAAACAGATTTCTTCCAGAGTAACAGCCTCACTTGTTTCTATAGTATGCTTTAACTTCATGGGAATTTTGCTAGATCGTAAAAGGCATAAGAAGTAGCAAAAATATGTAATCCTATGTTTGTTCAGTAACTAGAACTAGTAATGTACATTTGTGTTTGTGTAATTGTATTTATTTTAAAATGAGCCACCCAATAAAATCTCTGTCAGTGTAAAATTCTTTGTCTGGAGTTATGCTTTCCTTCTGAACTTTTTAAAGTATGATTTCAGTTCTTACCCATGGAAAATATAACCTTAGGGATGCCCATCACAGATGGAAACCAGTCATAGGATTTAGGACATGAGCTCCTGGTTGCATCTAAAACCTGGACTAAGTCTTCTGGCCTGGGTAAAAGATAGCTACCAACTTTATTCCTTATTTTTCATTCATCTTATTTTGAGTTTGAGAATTAAACATTTCCAGTACTAAAAAAAAGAGCTGGACTTCTTTTTCTTCTTAACTAAAGCGCTCTAAAGAAAAGTTTAGTTATTCAACAAATCTTCTAAATAAGCTTTATAGCAAAGCACGAGTTTGAAAGGGAGTTGGAATATTTGTATCAAAGGATGAACTGGCTTAAAGATTCCATTTGCAAATATTATTCTGCAATAAATATTTTTGTGGTTGATATTAATTTATAAAAAATATATGTATCTAAGAATTTGCATATTTAAAATACTTGTTTTAATATATGATTGAGTTAATCAAGCTCTATAAAAACAATACATATTCAATGAGGAAGTTCTCAGCCCAATCAAGAAGAGAATGATGTGGAGCCATGAAACTTACAAGTTGTTCTACACTTTTCTTGACACTTTTCATTTTAATTATATGAAATGAAACGAAAAGTGTCATGAAAAGTAGAATAACTTGTACGTTTCATGGCTCCACATCATTCTCTTCTTGTTGGGCTGCGAACTTTTCAGCTGCCCCTGAATTTTTAGGAAATAAATTAAAGGGCATCCTTATAAATTCTTCATTCATTACATAAATAACCTAAATAAATAAATAAATAATAACCTAATTATTTCTGCTCAAGTTAAGATGGCAAATACAAAACAAAATCATTTCTAGCTTTTTCTGAACCCTCTTAATGTGTAGGTTGAAAACAGAAGTCGCCATTTTAAGAATTTTTGGATACAAATTTGCAAGGCTTTGCAAGAAACACTTCCTGTGTCAACACAAAAATGAAACCTCTGAATCCTTTAAGAAACATATTGCAGTTCCTAGAAAGTTATCAGTTTGTAAATATACGGCTGCATTTAATTCCTTTATTCTTTTTCATTTCTAATGGAACAGAGCAATAAAAATGTATATTCTACAATTTTGCCAGATTCAAGGTTTGTTTTTAGAATAACCTAATATCAGGCTTATTTATCTTTTGTATTATAAATATCGTACTCGCTTGAATCCATATCTAATGCCAACATAGTTAATCATTACTTACATTAAATAATGAACAAAATATCATTTCAGATCTTAGTTGGACTATCATAAACCCCAAAATGCATTTAAATTAGCTGTAAACTGGCAGCTAGAGATCCAACTAAAAAATGCAGTCATGTTACTACTTAGTTCAATAAATTTGTCAGTTTCATAAAGGGACAAAACAGAATTACTAATGTACAAATGTAACAAAGGAAGGAAAAAGTTGGAAATGGAGACTCTTTAACCGGCCCATATTACAAATTATTTTTTGTTACAGGCGTACAGTGGAAACTGCTTCTCTTACCTTATGAGATCTGAAGAATGGGACAGAATTATTTTCACCTGTTCCATATAGAAAAAGTTATTCTGACCAATTAACCTATTTGTCGTTGTTTATCTAAAACGTTAATGGAAACAAAAAATCACAGATAAAGGAAACCGTTATAAGAAATCAAGGACGGGGAATGTATGAGTTTCTTATTTAACCGTTTATTCCGTCCTGCTCCTCCATTGCTGATTTTGTATGTATGCAAATCTTTCTTAAACTAGTTAAAGGTAAAGTTTCAAGTTTTACAATAAACTTACATCTTACAATTGAACAATCTTTTGATGAATGCAAACCAGGAGTCACGTTGCTTTTTTGAACGAGGAGGATTTAAAATTAAATTTAGAAAAATCCGACTTATGAAGAAATTACTATATTTGAGTTAAACAGCGCTCAGAAAGATACTATGTGTTATTATTCAAGGAACAGACTCTAGGCCAGTGTTTGTCTCTTTTGATTCATAGTTTCACCGCCTGACTTCCTTACAAAATAGAATTATTCGAGTTCTAAAAGTTTATGGGTTTTCTTGATGGCGTTTTGCATTTCTGGAGAAAAAGTGCGTGCCTAAGAGTGAAACCGTAGCCTAAATGTGACACGCGGCTCTTATGTTTCCTTTCCACAGGCAGTAAATTCAGGTCCATAAAATCAGGAAGGGCCGATGTAAGGTTTATTAAACTATTTAACTGTCGAGCTTTCTACGCTTTTGCAAATAACATAGGATGGGTATCACTGAATATTTTAGTAGCCTGTAAACTTAAGGGGGGATTCCCCATTCCTTTGCAACACCTAGACGACCATTAGAAAGAGTCAAATGACGATATTGAAAATCTGAACTTGAGACTTATTATCTTGAGAAAACATAAAAATAAGAGTTACTAATTCGGAATTATAAATTATTCTTACGTATATGATAATGCACGTAGCAGCTGATTTTTTTTTACATTTGAAAGCGTAGTTTTGCTCTAACTTTTTGGAACTGATATGTTTACATAATAACTGTTCTGTTATCGTATGTGTCAATACCAAAGGTAAAATAGGAAAAAGGCCTCGTATCCCCTATGGCACCTTGTTGTTGAAGACCGAGCGGGACAGAGCAGCCTGCTAGGATTTTTTTTTTTTTTTTTAATGTTGCAGAAGCAATCCATGACCGATATTACAGTCTGATCGCCTGCTCCTGGTTTCTCGAGCACTGACGTTTTGCAAACATAAAACAATTCCTCCTTGATATGGAATGCAGTGGGGATGACAGCACTGCGCAGCCCCTCCGCTCGATTGATTTACGCCTTACTGACGCTTTATCAGGCACACGAAAAAAGTTTGACCAATCATTTTGCAAGGAGCTCACAACACAGCAGCCCAACTGTACTTTGTTGGCTAGGAAGTTGAGAGGGGCTAGAGTACAAATCTAGATCTGTCCTATATATTTTTCCCTTCAATGAACCGTGCTTTGTATGATGTCTGAGAATGTCCATTTCTGGAACTCTTAGCAATTATTATGTCGACTCCATTATAAGTCATGAGAGTGAAGAATCGCCTTCAGTCAAGTTTTCATCTGGGCAATATACAAATTCTCGGCAACCGGGGCACAGTGAACATCTAGAGTTCCCGTCTTGTAGTTTCCAGCCAAAATCTCCAGTTTTCAGCGCTTCATGGACTCCTTTGAATCCACATCCTTCGGGTCCCATTCCTTCGGTTTATCATCCTTATATTCCACACCAGAGCGTCCCTTCTTCAGAGAGCAGGTACCTTCGGAGCTGGCTGGAGCCAGTGCCCAGGACAGAATCTTTACCAGGGCAAGGTTCAGTGAAAGCAGAGCCGCTGCTGGGTCAGTCTGGGGAGGTCCAGAAACAGGGAACCCAGGAGTACAATTCTGAAACTTCTCCTGAGAGGGGAGCAATCCTTTCTAATCAAAGGCCCAGCTTCGAGGACAATAAAGTTTGTGAAGGAAGCGAGGACAAAGACAGGCCAGATCAAAGTAAGTTATAAAAGTGAGGAAGTAAACAATATAAAGCTTAGGAGTGCAATAAAACCAGAACAATATAATGAAAGGTTAAAATCCTGCTTTAATGCAAGTCCAGAACATACTGGAGCCAGAAGACGAAGAAAATGTCAGTGTCTATTGTTTGCTAAAATCTTTTTTCTTGGGGGGGGGGGGGAAGTAATAGTTGGGGGGTTTTTTTTTTGGGGGGGGGGATAATATCAACAAGAGAAATAGATTAGGTTGTGATGCTTCAGATTGAAAGATAACTAACATTACAGTTCTGTGTAACAAATTTAATGTAACAGAAACACCTTACAAAAAGCAAGAAGACAGGTCTAGGTTTAATTTAGAAAGAAGAATTTTCATTTAGTGAGCTCCAAGATACTGTTTTGTGACGTATTATTTCATCACTATTCTTTTTCTCTCTCTCTCTCTTTATGATTATAATGTTTAGTCTCCATTATTGACTTGGGTCAACATGTCCGATAACCTTTACATATAAAGAAATAGAATTATTCCAGGAATTAACAGCGTGATCTTTTCTCTGTTTCTGTTTTTAGGGAGATTCTTGCATGGTGCTCAAATTATTCATATGCCAGTTCTCACCCTTATGCTAGAAATCAGGTGCACAAATATCTGTCTGTGTGTTAATTGCGTTCAGTGTTTGTTGCGACCTGATTCCTTGTCTAGTTTCTCAGTCTGCATTTACCTGAGCCAAAGCTGCAAGACAAGTCTGAGGTGTTGTAATTACATCTCAGGGAAGAGGTGAACACGTGCAATAAAGGGGGGGGGGGGGGGGAGAAAGCTCACTACTGAAAACCAATTCATTCTATACAGACAATAAACATTTTCAATAAGAAAATCCTAATAATGTTTAGGATATACATACATGGATAAGTTATTCTTCCACTACTATCCCTTTTCTTAAATGATTTTTTTTTTTTTTTTTTGTAGTTCACAATTGGAGCTTTATTAGTAATATTTTTCATTTGAGGAATTACAGTGTGCAAAACAAAAGATATATTCTGTTATGATGTTCAGAGATTCAGATCAAAATATAGAAGAAAATAAGAGCTCTGGGATATTAAATATCCACTTTATATATTCTGTGCCTTAATTGAGCTAAAAGGAAGGTCTTGGCAAGAATGTCCATCCATGTGAAAACTCATTGATCTCTACTCAGTGCAACGTAGCTGGGAATAGTTTGTCCTTTCGCAGTGAATGTTGTCAGGTTGCCAAAGTCCATAGAGGTGAAAAAGGATAGAAAATTTGCTATATAAATCTGGGGGCTTACATATACTGGAGCAAGATATGTACAATGAGACGATTATACTGTATTTGCAACTTGACACATAGGTTTGGTAATTTCTGGTTTAAGGCTTTGGAAAAACTGTTTTGGAGACACATGTTCTATTTTTAATTGAAGGAAAGATAAAGTATTACAAAGTGGCAATACAATAAAGCAAACCAGATGGAACTGATTTCTTGTGTAAAATGCCACTGTTTATGGAAGACACAAAGATTTCACCAAACAGATATTTCATGAAGAAGAATTCCTATCCATTAATGATAGGTAGCAGTATTAACAGTATTAATTATTAACAGCTTTCTTCCTCTTTAATATTTAATTATAATGCATATTCTGTCAAGTCAATTAGATTAAGGAAGTAGCTCTGCAAACATGTAGGAATCAGTGCTTGCCAAAGATGAACAGAAACATTTCCCCCTTATTCACTCATTTCATGCATCTAGACAGGAAGTAGTCTAGTGATATTTTTTATAATGTCTCTTTCAATTGGATCTATTATCTGATTTCTCTTCTTTCATGAACTACACAAAATGCAGGATCAGATTTTTTTTTTTTTTTTTCCTTTTTATTTGTTCCTTGGTTTTTAGTGATCATCAAGCTAGTACAACTATCTTTTCAGGTCAGCTTTTAGGAAATTAAACAGATGAGACCAAGCGAGTCACTGCTGTGAAGAACTAGAATACTGAGGCACCGTTTTTCTTTTCAGGTCTTTCTCTTTTTTTCAGTGGGAGGGGGGGGAGAGATTTAAATGGCTCTTTCTTTCATTAAGTTAGTGTTAGCTCTAGAAAACAATGAAAAGAACTGCATTTTTGAAATATATAGCAGAAAAGATGAATGTTTATGTATAGTTATACATGACTAACACTCATGTGTGGGATTTCTACCAGATATGTGTGAATAAAATATATATTATACACTCCACAACATGAGTACTTACAGGGCCATATAAAACTGCATAAAGATACAGGACCTATCTGAAACCATCTGTAAATGAGTAATTATTTTAACTTCTTAATAGATTATTAAGGTATCGACTGAGGAATTTGAAACCCGTCAGGATTCAGTGTATTGATTTTGCTCCTTTTTTTTTTTCCAGCCAACCCTGCTGCCAATTGGTTACATGCCCGTTCCTCCAGGAAAAAAAGATGTCCTTACAGTAAATATCAGACCTTGGAACTTGAGAAAGAGTTCTTATTCAATATGTACCTGACCAGGGACCGGAGGCATGAGGTGGCCAGACTTCTCAACCTGAGTGAAAGACAAGTCAAAATCTGGTTTCAGAATCGAAGGATGAAGATGAAGAAAATGAACAAGGAACAAGGAAAAGAATAGGAAAAGTTACCTTACCCATCCTGCACACAGCCTTTCTCTTTTACAACTCACTGTATTTATGTGTGGTAGCTGCTGAAAACAATAATTAATTACCAATAAATATGAGTTTCCATATTTTGCATGCCAGATTTTGGAAAGATGTGTTTACTTAAATCCCGTTAGATTGCTCATAGCGTGAAGCTGCCTCTATTGTTTAGAACATGGTTTTGTTTAGTTTTCCTAGAATAGAAATGTCTGTTCTCACCACTTTTACATGGAGATAAGTTCTAAATAACTTGATTTTAATACTGGTAGCGTCTGTAATGCAGGTTACATTATATAACTAGAACACTACAAGATGAACCTCTTTCTCAATGTGTCAGAACTGATGATATTATGTCACACTCCACCCTTTTAAAGCTACTTTTTCAAAGTGACTATTTTCCCAGTGAATTAAATTGTCCCACATAAACCTCATATTGATAGTTTTATACTGGACCCTTTAATCAGAGTTGTAGTTCTTTAGCACAAATACAGCTATGCCTCACTTTGTTAACTTAGATGTTAGTATTTAAAAAAACATCCAAAATCAGTTTCTAGTTTTAAAAATTGCTAGTAAAGGAAGAGGTGAGACTGTCTTTTTAGTGGTAATCTATTTATAATTTATTGTGAAATGATTTTTTCATGAACTTTAGATTGTTACTTACAGAGATGAAAGTGCCGAGTAAGGTGTTTGTACATTTTTCTATTGTTTCGGCGGAGAACTTTATACTTGAATGTTTGGTATAACCTGTTAGATTTATTCGCGTTTTACATGTTAAACTTTGTTTACATTGAAGAAGATGACATTATACAATGTTATGTTTATTTTCACATTAAAATGAATATTGTTATTGGTTGAGTGACATAAATAATATTATTATCATGATTATTATTATTCGCTTGCACTGGTTTTCTGCCAAGTCTGTGATGATGAAACACTTTCTTGATCATGTTATTTTCCTTTTTTTCCTTAGACCTCATTTAATTTTAAACTTTGATCTTCTTTAGTATCATCAAAGTCATCTATATCCAAAGGGCTTATGACAATTTATTATTTAGAATAATTTTTAAAAATGAAAGTATATAAAATGTTTGATAGATTGTAGAATGATCTTAATGTAGAATTTGTTTCTTAAAAATATGATATTTTTAGCCTTTGTTTTGAAAGTATTATTACTAATGTCAATACAAACACCAGCCACTAAAATTCCATTATAAAAGATATTTATGAAAGACATTTATAATAAATTAGAGTTCCTGTTTTCTGAAGTACTCTAGGAACAGAATCAAAATTGAGACCACTGGAAAAGAGACTAAAGTTTATGTTATTCATATCTGGTAAGAAACACATTATTTATTTTCCAAGGTACTGTGGTTATTGAGTTCTCTCATTTTCCAGCAGTAGTTTTCTGCTGTGCCCAAAATGCACTGCTCAGTGTGTGTGTGTGTGTGTGTGTGTGTGTGTTGGGGGGGGGGGGTGTATATAGCATGGGGAAATGTAGAATGAACAGAGGATCCACAAGAACTTATACAATGTAGCATTTAAGATAAGTAGCTAAACACTTTGCAACTTAGATTAACTTTGTGTACAATATATTTCTAACAAAAATAATGATATTTCATGAAATAATTTAAAAAGAGTTTTCCCTTTTATCCTGCCAGTGGAACTTAACTGGATCAAAAGTTAAACATGCAACTCTGATTTAACATATGAGACCAGATGTATTTAATCATTCTTGATCTTACAATATATAATATATATTTTAATGTTGTTTTTATTCATGATTTCAACTGAATTCCACTGCACTGATATAGCATAGTCTACAATAAAGTCTACAAGATATTCTGAGATGTATAACATTTACTGGTAAGTTGTGTGCATCATGTCCTGATATGTAGGATGGGGGGTGCTGAAAAGTTCTCAACCCAACCAAGACGAGAATGTTCAATCAATGATCTGAAACAATGTCAAAACACAGAATTCCATTTCTGCAAATTGACACTTAAAGACATAAGAGAACACTTTTCAGCTACAGTGGCAAAATAATGCTTATAATTTAGGAAGTTGGTTGGTTGGGCTAAGAACGTTTCAGCACTCCCTCTTAGATACATATTTAAATAGAAAATAAATAGAAATAATAGGCTATTAGGAATATATGTAAATAAACAGTTACAGATAGAACTATTTGAATATGTATTACACCCTTGTACAACTGTGGTGTAAAACTTCTCTTTATACTTTATCATACCACATACAAGTCTCATACATCAAAATGTATTTGGTTTTTTTACAGAAAGATGACTATTCCTAAAATACTTTCTTCTGCTTGATAATAAGATGGATTCTAGTAACTTTGCAAGACAATAGTGAATGTTTTTGTTTTAGTAAATAATGTAAAATAATGAGAAATATTGAGGAAATCGTTATTGTTATTAATAGTGCTATACATTTTTGAAGCCCATTTGGATGCAGCTTTTCAACTTTATATTTAATGAAACAAATAAACGTCAAATTTAGAAAATTAAAAGGATGCTACTTTTATCAGTTACTATCAAATCTTTAAATTATTGTGTTCCTACATAGTATTTTTTTTTTTAGTTTGCCTCTTGTGTATTGTTAAACTTTAAGTGTTATGAACGTTAATATGAATTTGCTTCCTTTTTAGTATTTTGTTGGCATTGGTAACAGACTTTGCTGAATCCCTTTTCTCAGCTAAATGTGCTTCCTTTGTTTTGTTCAGGATCTTTCTGTCTACTACATGATTACGCCTTTTCAATTCCTTTCTTTGCAGCTTCATTATTAAATAGAAGAAGAGAGACTATTTTGGGGTAAACTAAAAAATAAAAGCTAGAGGTAGAAGATTCTGAAAAGGAGGCAGTAGAGACCGAAGGAAAGAGTAAACCTTATAATTGGTTTTATCGTGTTTTTCTCAACTACTCAGTGAGCAGTGGATATGATTCTTTATTCACGATTGAACTTTCGATGGTAAGAGAAATTAAGCATTTTAAAAAATGTGAACCGAAATCAGTGTTCGACAAAAACTATGACAAGATTCCAAGATTCGATTTGCAAAGTAACATAAATGCCCCCCCCCCCCTTTTCAAGGCTACAGTATCCTTCTTGTTCTCAGTGGTCTGAATGGAAAACAAAGAGAAGATACGAGCTTGGATGGAAAGGAGGAGATGGGAAGTAACTTGTCATAAAGGAAGAAAATTCAGTGCAGTGTGCTGCAATAAAATAATATGACCGCTATAAAACTTTATAGGGTATAAATTTTTGAAGGTTAAGGAACTAAACGGCTGTAAAGCAAACAGAGCAAAAAAAATTCAGAACCTCCTAAATTACTACAATGACTTGAGAACAGGATCTAAATGTGTAAATGCTACTCTTTACCTAAACAAAAATAATTATATTGCTTGAAAAGAAGGGAAACCCTAAAAGAAGCGATGATCTTAATGTATTCTTCTTTTGCAAATGCCGTAACAATTCAGCTCTGGAGAATCTTCTCTTTGTTCTTTTAACAGTCCCAGGAGGCTGGAATCCAAGCCATAAACGCACAACCAAAAGTTCTGGCGAGACGTCTGGAATTGAGGCCCTTTATCTGCTTACACCCTTGGAACTGTGCATTGGCCTCCCCTCTCCAACAGAATACCCAATTGTTTAGTCTCACAATTTGAAACAATGGTTGTTTTTCCCTCCAACAGCTCTCTTTTCCTTTTTAGTGCTACTAAATGACTGGATAGTAGGTGGGTTCTGCAAGGAAAAGTAGGCGTTCTTTTAATATTATTTTGCCTCATTACAAAATTTCATGAACTATTTCTTGAATTTAAGGCTAAGTTTCAAATAATGTAACTGCTCTCTCTCTCTCTCTCTCACACACACACACACACACTTCACAGTGGGCTTCTTTTCTTTTGTGAATATGAGGGATGCTTAAGAAATCAATAGATGGCGCTATTGCACCATGTTAGATTTCAGACTGCTTTTTCCGGTTACCGAATAACTGGTTCACATAATACTGGTTTGTTTAAGAAATAATAAAAAGTGCCTTTTAAAGTTGAAACTCATCAAAGATATAATCTCCAGCTAATTATGAATGTCTTGACGGATGTATAAGCGGTTTATATGTGCACATAATATAAATATAAGAGCATTTCTGTTGTCATTTATCTCAAAGCGGATTATGCTCAGTCCAAGTGAATTGTTTAACACTCTTGAACTGAAAATGCTACTACAAACTATTTCAAAAATATGTAATTAAATATAAACATCATGTAAATTTGAATCTCAAATATTCTAAGCTCTGTCTTTTATAAATTGTGATTATGCAATGTATTCTGGCTCCTGCGTCGGCATAGAATGCAAATCTTTTGGCTATTATGATCTCTTCTATGTCATTTTAAACAAATTTGGTTGTACTAAATTACTCCACATCTGAAGAACTGATTTCACTCAAAAATGCAAAGTGTATGATTTCCCCAATGCAAAAAGTGGTTTCTAATGCTAGTGCTGAGTCATAAAGTTAAACTTCAGTAAATTACTCAATAGCATCAATAATAAACATGTCTGAAAAGCGAGTATTCACTTTTCATAATAGTTATATAATAAGGTCATAGTTTTGGGAAAAAAATCATTTAGGAATAAGAGGGTAAAGTCTTAGGAAAAGAAATAATACACTTATTAATCAAGCATTTAGTTACTGCTTCACAAAAAATAGAAGCACAAACTTAGTTCATATGTAAACAATTTTAACTGGTTTTAATTTGTGAACACTTATGTTCCCTGACATAACATTTGTACAGGTAGAATATATAATCTAGGAAATTGAAATACACTACTTTCCTTCAAGGAAAAAAAAAAAAAAAACAAAAATGATAGAATTCTTCTCTTTCATGTTCAGAAGTTCGTAACACATTGAAGTAAAATAACTGATAACTGACTTGTTATTTGCTATTCTACACTTATATTCTCTGGAATTTTAATTACTTGCAGCCTTTAATCTTTCCTCTTTCAAGAAATCCATGCATTTCAAGTACCTAGCTTCATCTAAAAAGCAGATTTAGATTGATAGTTTAAGAATTTTGAGTCCACTTTATAATTAATATTAATGGAGAATTAAGCCACATATAAACAATTCACACCTTTGATTATGAAGGAAACAGAAATGATACTATATAAACTGAAAATATTTATTTCCAGCATACCATTTTACCATTGTCAGAGCACAAATAATAAAACAAAAAAACAGTAGCTATTCTTGTAGTTGTTATTAAAACACTTTTTTTTTCCATTGGGTATTTATAACTTCAGCTCTCTCTCTCTCTCTCTTTCATATAAAATATTTTACTCTCATTTCTTTGGGAATCTATAATATGCTTTGCAAGGACTGAAGGTGAGTTAAGAGCCATACTGTGACCCTGTTAAAATTAATTCACTGCTCATAACAATAGGCAGGTAAGCAGTTATTTAAAAGGGCTGCCTACCCTATAATGAAGCAGAAGACTCCTTGTGTCTGTCTGGTACCTTTTGTTTAAATAGATTATGGAAACAAAGATAATCTCACTAAGAGGAACAGAGTTGAAGAGAGCCCGTTTAGACGACACTTGCAGACCGACTGCTCAAAAGTTGAATTTTTGGATCTCAAAACAACACAACTCTGCTGATGTAATAAGACCATCGAACTTTTCTGGAACGTTCATTCTCATTTATTGGGGTTGCCTATTTTGGAAACTCAGACCTGTCATGTGTAGCTTAATATGTTACAATTCTACAAATAATAATAATTAGCAATTCTGTAAGATAAGGACACACAAGACCTCACTTTGAAAGCCAGCTAAAAGGCTAGCCAAATAGTTTAATAAGAGGGTGCTTGTTACAGTAGGTATATTTTTTTAAAATTGCTGTTGTTCATTCCTAATGATGTGCTGGTTTTTATGGATGTGGGAACATCACTTTTTTTCAATGTGCAAGTAATGCAGATTTTCTATATGTTAAATAACAGGTATGGTATGCACAGTATCAAAATATTGCAAACCTGGAATTATTTTCTCCCACTTGGCTTTTTCTGCTGATAGGAGCTCCCAAGGAAAAGGAAATTATATGGAATATATGTACACACATGAGGGGCTGCTGAAAAGTTCTCAGCCCAACCAACAAAGTTGAGGCCGTCTTCGTCCAGGGCTATACACTTTTTTTCGTTCCCTCGGAAAAATAGGAAGCGAAAAAAGTAGAAAATCACTGGACTGTATAGCCCTCGAAGGAAACTGCTCCAACTTTTTGGGTTGGGCTGAGAACTTTTCAGCGGCCCCTGGTATATATGTTTGTGTGTGCATGTTTGTGTATGTGTGCGTTGTATATTTGATAACTAGCACTGGAATTATTTCAGAAACAATGAGATACATCTTGCTAGGTTTAGAAAAATACCGAAAATGCTGAGTGTGATAAACTAAAACTCCAATCTATTCCCTCTGAGATTATATAAAACTGCAGTGTTTGCTTGTCCAAATAGTCTGTCAAAATAAAATAAAGTTTCTCTTTCGCTGTACTTTTAACCTTCCTTCCATTCCCCGTTTCCTGATCACATTTGGCGTGCAAACACTAGTAATAGAGAAAATTACAGACTACAGCTTTTTAGAGTAACAAAGGCATTATTTAGTAGCCAGCATAAAAATAAAATAAAATAAAATAAAAACTTTTGGATAAGTAGGCGGCTGTCTAGTTTGTAACCATATCTTGCAGATATCTTCCGGAAAAAGGCACAAAAATAGCCTTAATAATACATCATATGGAAAACTATAATCATTTTCATTCACTATTGACAGCAGAAAACATCTCGCAATAATGCAGAGGACTCCAATCGAACCCTCTGTTTTATAGCAGAAGAGGAAGAAACTCATAAAATCCTAACAGCTTTTTATGTGATGCCATATAAACAACAACAACATTCCCCGGCTTTATTGCGTTTTATAGTTTGTTAAACAGTTTACAGCTTTTTTTGGTTATTACAAATGCATTTCACTTCATATGATAGTTAAACCTTTATCAATAATAAGGAAATTGATCATTAAAATGTTAAATATGACCATCTCGTTTGTTTTAAAATATGTTTAGGATAAGAAGCTGTATGATTTGATAACTTGTATAAAAATACCAATTACATTTATAGGACCTTTTTAAAACGAGTAGCAATTAAATCGTGTACTTTTACAGTTTTCCAAAGCGACCCTGACATTTAAAAAGGCTAAAACTGCCTCGTTAAAATTTTGAAATTAACGACTAAGTGCGCTTCTCCTTAATTTCCAGTACTCCTCAAAATCAATCTTTTGGGTGGTCTAGGTATTTGATTTGTTGTGAGGCGAGCGATATCTCATTAATGTAGGTAGTTAAACATATTTAATCCGTATATTCTCCCCACCTCTCCCCCTCTCTCCCTTTTTCTTCTTTATTCTCTCACACTCTCCATTTCACAATCATGCAATGCGGAGTCCGTGTGGAGTAAAGAAAGCCAATAGGAGGAGGTTTTGGTAATAGATGCAAATGATCATGAAAAGACTCTGCAAAATATGAAACAACTCATTTGCGGCGAAGTAAATCACAGAAAACTGTTTATGAACTGGCATCTCTTCTTGGAAATGTAAAGCGAGAACTCTTTAAGTGGTAATTTTTTTTTTTTTTTTTTGGGGGGGGAATTCAATATCATGCAAGCATAGACTTTTGATTATATCTTCTTTATATTCCTGGAAATCACTAACTCTTCCGTTAGCTTCTTAGTTCTTTCTTTGCTTAATAGATCCTGCTGTTTCCAAATATACAATGAGTTCTTATTTTGTCAATTCACTGTTCTCTAAATACAAAACCGGAGACTCTTTGCGCCCCAATTACTATGACTGCGGCTTTGCACAGGAGCTGGGTGGTAGACCCACGGTGGTGTATGGACCCAGTACCGCTGGAACCTTTCAACATCCGACACAAATTCAGGAGTTTTACCATGGAACGTCTTCTCTCTCCACCTCCCCTTACCAACAGAATCCATGCGCTGTAACGTGTCATGGGGACCCAAGCAACTTCTATGGATACGATCCCTTGCAAAGGCAGAGCCTCTTCGGTAGCCAGGACTCTGAGCTGGTACAATACACCGACTGCAAGCTGGCTTCCAGCGGCCTGGGGGATGAAGCAGAAAACTCAGAGCAAAGCCCCTCTCCTACGCAGCTCTTTCCCTGGATGAGACCGCAAGGTGAGGCAAAATGGGATGTGCTACCAATTAGAAAGGGCAGCGACTGGGCATTTCCTGAATCCATAAAGCAGCCCTTGTCTGGTGCTTTTACTGTTTTATGGAGCTAAACTTCTGCACTTGTAAATTGCTTTATAGTTTAATTACCCTGAAGGATCTTTTCTTCTTTGGTGATGGTCTTTGGCTTACAATGTGTATAGCTTCTCCTAGAGTTTATTGCACTTTGTATGGATTAATTTTGTCTCTGCTGCCGATATAACTTAACTTTGGAATGCTAGTGTGGTGGAAGGAGCTATTGTTTAAGATTAAAAGGGTTTTGTTAGTTATTTATTGTATACTATGCCAACAGGCTCCATTTGGCTTCCCCCCTTTCTTCCCCCTCTTCCTTTTTGCTATATTGTGGGCCAGAAAGAAGAGAAATAAAGTCCGTAGTAGATGTATGTACTGTATCTTCCATGCTGTTGCCCATCTTTCATCCTTCTCTGTTGTCTCCTTGCCATCTCTCAGCAGCCGCCGGACGCAGGAGAGGGAGGCAGACCTACAGCCGTTACCAGACCTTGGAGCTGGAGAAGGAATTCCTCTTCAATCCCTACCTGACCCGCAAGCGGCGGATCGAGGTGTCGCACGCCCTTGGACTAACAGAAAGACAGGTCAAAATCTGGTTCCAAAACAGGAGAATGAAATGGAAAAAAGAGAATAACAAGGACAAGTTCCCGAGCAGCAAATGCGAGCAAGAGGAACTAGAGAAGCAGAAAATGGAAAGAGCGCAGGAGGTGGAAGAAGGAGGCGATGGACAAAAGGGTGACAAAAAATAATAATTTAAAAAAAAAAAAAAATTAAATTACATGTGAACTGCCAGGAAGCACAGATGCTTATCAATTCCTGCTCTTACATTAAAAACTCTTAATGTAAGTCACACACACACGACAGCAAAACAAGAAACATTTTTGTTGAAAACAATATAGCTGTAAGCCTCACTTTTACCGGTTGTTCTTTGATACGATGATTCCCCTTCAGGATATGCAAAAGAAGCCTGAAGTCTTTCTATCCTTTGCCAATTGTTTCCTTGTGTTCGTGATGTAAAAAAAAAAACAAAAAAAAAAAACATGACTGTGAATTTTGGTTTCGGGGGAAAATGTTTATTGACACTGCTTTTAATGCTAGAGAAGTTTTGTGAAATGACATTAGTGCACTTTTTATTTTCTGTGCTTACTGTACTTACTTACTGGGGGTAGGAATCTCTGATAAAACACTCCCCAACAACATGAAACTGCCTATTTATGCTGTAGTTCTATCACTATTTTCCTCTTTTTGTCTCCTCTTATCCTTCTGCCTTTTTTATTTTTTTTTTGTTCTTTTTGAGATTTTGTCTTAAGTGTTTCTCAGATTTTTTTTTTTTTTTTTTTTGCCTTAGTTAGCATGCGCACAGTGGGGGAACCCCCCCCCCCCCCAGTTGTAAAGTGATGCTAGGTTTTACTGTGAAAGGAATGTATACTGTATCTGTGAATTACTTTATTGGGGGACTAATGAGATATTTTCTTCTTCATCACTTTGTTCTATTGTCTAAACCTGGAAGCGGCGGAAGAAAGAGTTACAATAAAGTTTACAAGCGGGAATCCGTGACATCACTCGTTCGCTCTGCTTCATTTCCTCCAAGACCACTTTGATAGAAGGGAAATAAAAGTCTGACTCTTAGGGAAACCGAAGATAGAGGAGTTCTGTCTAGATTGAATGCTGTTTGACCCAGCACAGGCTAAAAACATGAAGGAGGGCACTTTGGGCAAGAAAGTGTGTGTGTGTGTGGGGGGGGGGGGGGTTGGAAATCACGTTTTTACAAGCCGAGTGATTCCCCTTTTTAAGGTACTAAGAACAAGTAATTTCCAGGTAACTTTGTAATGCTTGTGTTGTTCCTTGAATAATCGCAGTCGCTCAGATATCAGTAAACGTTGCACGTTTCGGTATATTGGTAATTGTGCAATCTTGCAGCTGTGGGTTGCTCTTACGCCACTTCGTCCTTGCGGTGCAGCTCCCAGAATGTGTTTATTGCTCCAGCTCAGGTCCTGGGAGGCAGATCAGCGACTGTTTCTTGCCAGAGCCTGAGAAGGTTTGTGCTGGGCTTGGGAGGTTTCTTAAGCGAAACAGGTACCCTTTGGAGGCTGTGTAGGAAGCAGACGAGCGGTGCATGGACACAGGAGCCTCTCTGGCTATTCCTCGAATCGTTCACGTGCTTTTAACAAGTCAGATGCCAGGTGAATACGAAGCTCAATGCTTGTGGCACGGAATAAAAACATTGGATTGATACAGAGAAACCGTTAGGCTTCGAGGGATCGTTTCTCTTTAGGGGGTTTTGCATAAAAATGATGTGCTGTCTTTCAAAAAGTATGAGAAAAACACAGAGAAATCTGAGACTAAACCAATGGGCTGAGTTCATTTATTTCTTGCAGCAATCACCAACCTTTTGCTCTCAGTTGAAAACTGATTACAGGTTGCTTATCGACTCCAGTACAATTTCACCTTATAGCATAGATCTTTGAGGGTTATGTCACATCAATTATTTATCATATTTTATAAATCCAACAGTACTACAATTTTTTCCACATTACAAGAGCAGTGGGAAGCTCGGCTTTCATTGGTGGAGAGCAAATCACGTGCCTAAGAGTCACATGGTCTGGGAGGAAAAAGGGGGTCCTTTTTGGTGTAAATCTGGACTCTAATTCCGTAATATATCACGGTACCTCGTAAAACCGACACTAAAACGTCCCGGCCTACAAATCATCCGGCCAAATTATGAGTTCATTGTATTATGCGAATGCTTTATTTTCTAAATATCAAGCTGCAAGTTCGGTTTTCCCGTCCGGAGTCTTCCCAGAGCAAACTTCTTGCGCTTTTGCGTCCAATGCCCAGCGCTCCGGCTATGGCTCGGGCTCTGGAGCGTCTTTTGCTGCCTCCATGCCTGGGCTATACAGCAATGGAAGCAGCATGCACCCCCAACCCCCAAGTATGTACTCAACTAGCTACGGCCTGGAAGCCACGTCTTTCAACATGCACTGCTCCCCCTTCGAGCAAAACCTCTCAATGATGTGTGCGGGGGACAGCTCCAAGCAAAACTGCAGCAAAACGGAGCAGAGAGACTCTGATTTGCAAAACGAGAGTAACTTCCGCATCTATCCGTGGATGAGAAGTACAGGTAAGTCAGAGCCGTTGCTGGAAGAAAAAAGGGTACCTTAGGGAAAATGGCAATTGTTTGTCCTAGTTTCTTTATGACATTTCACCAAAATGGTTTCTCCTAGTGCAAAGAGACTCAATAAAACCATCCTTTAGGCTTTAAATATTTATTACAACGTGTCTTTTTATTTAACAAGCTTATTAAAATATAAAAAAAAATACAAAGTATGCATGCGTAGTTTATTAATAGCTGGGTCTGCTGGCCATGGATTATGCTTCAGACAAAGTAATAATAATAATGATTAAAATAATGTGCAGTTATTATTTTAGGAGAAACGCCATATACAGTCGCGACTCCTGGATCTATTTCCTTGCAATTGCACACATATCTGGGCAGGGGGGTATCGAGAAAGGTCCCCTTGTATGAAAGAGTGCTTATGGGTTTCCAGGTTTTGGCTCGTTTCAATGAGCCTCGGTTTAGCTCTAATCTCCTGTAACATTCAAACGCCAGATTATGAAAGCAACATTTGCCTACCAGACTCTACACGTTTCTCAGAAGCCAATAGGTGCTACTAGTTCAGAGCTAAGCCCACTCTGTAGGCTTATTGGAATATGTTTCCACACTAGTCTGAACGTATAAAGGAGAATGTTTCATTAGATTAAACTGTCACTACCCTATATATTTAAAATCCAAATCTATCTGCTAGATCCTTCCAGTGATGTGGGCGTTTTAATTTCTAAAAGTGTGTTTGTATTATGCAGTGTGCAACTGTTAGCCATTATTTAATAAGCCGACAACAAATTATCCAAATGAATTGAACAAGGGGCAGTCTTGACCTGCCATTTCTCTAAAATTAATAAATATCTAAACTTCAGGAAACAGAACATACAGGTGTGTTTTGTATTCACTTAAACACTCTCTCATGTTAATTAGAAAAATGCTTTCTTTTAAATTGTCTCTAACTCTGTTTAGTTGTGTTTCTCCCCCCCCCCCCCCCAGATCCCTGAGGTTTTTCTGATGGATGTTTCATTAAAGTCACTCATGTAAATTATTTATCTAAAAGCAAAACACTTTAGATGTTTCACTATTGGAAGTTCAAATTTTATACGTTCAAAATTATAATTTGCCACAAGGTGCAGTTTTGGGTGAAAAAAGTCCTGGCAACATTGAAGGAACTAGTTTTCATGCACTTTTGACAGAAGAAAGTAATATACAGAGTTAAAGCTGATCCATTAGCATATCATTCATTTACATACACAACAAGATCAAATCATTATGGCAATAAGTTTTTCATTCCCCCCCGCCCCCCATTTTTAAAATAATTCTCATTCTGCATGTTCTGTATTGCATCACTAATACAGTATAAGCAGGAGCCCAGTGAACACATTTGAATCCAGTGATGACAAGATGACTAGGTTGTGTTCATAGTGATTTGCTGACTTGAAATTTTACGTGCTGCTAATATGTTATCACCTGAGTGCTTAGCTGAGATGTTACAGCTCCGTCAGGAAAACTAAGCACTTCTTACTCAATAGCGTTTTATGGTAGTACTCTCAATGGATTTTATAATCTACCTTCTACGGACCCTCCTACCATATAGTGTCCCTTTTTCTACATCTACACTGGTCAGGTTCTCAGTATATAATTTTTATTTTTTATTTTGAAGGGGGAGAGATTAGGCTTTTTTTCTCCTTTTTTTGCAATCTTTCTTCATTATATTGAAAATAAAATCATGAAAAGTTTGGCGTAGTAAGATTTTGCTCATTTATAGCTCTGGAGAAAATGGTTAATGCTTCTGTCTTTTAGGTTCTTCAGGAGTGTTTAGGAAAAGGTAATGAGGGTAGACTGCTTTAATCTTAACTAAAATATTACATCTACACCTCATGGTATAGAAAACATATTTCCACTCAAACCTCAAACCAGCCAGTTTAATAAACCTTTGAATGGTAAACTGTTGGTTCTCTGGGTAAGAATTCTATCCAAACTTGCCAACTTTTCATTGAGGTACTTTCACCAGTACAAGGGGCTGCTGAAAAGTTCTCAACCCAACCAAGAAGAGAATAACATGGAGCCATGTAACTTACAGGTTATTCCACACTTTTCTTGCCACTTTTCATTTCAATGATATGAAACAAAACAAAAAGTGTCAAGAAAAGTGTGGAATAACTCGTACGTTTCATGGCTCCACGTCATTCTCTTCTTGGTTGGGCTAACTTTACAGCAGCCACTCTTGCATACTAAGCTATAACACAGAGTTAATGCCATGCTTTAAAAATTAAGCTTTTATATCTCCACTGACATCTCATTTATTTCCTTTTGGAATAGTTCTTCATTCGCTACACAAAGAAAAATATTTTCCTTCAGTTGAAGCAATAGCAAAGCAACAATGTTTTAGAGTAGGAAGATCTTTAGGAATATGGACAATTAGCGCATATGGGGTCAATATGGCCCAGCTACTCTGCCCATCCACATCAGTTACTAAATTCCACAATCCCTTTCTTACAACAATATCATAACATCTTCTAATAAAATTATATTTTGATTTTCTAAAAACATTTTCTTCTTCATCACAGTGATAGAATATTTAGGATTTTTAGTGTCTAGATTGCAAAATCCTATATCCTAAAATTCAAATAGATGATTGTGAGGAATGCTTTAACTGCAGTTTTTGAAATTTTAAAAAAGAATTTCCTAAATGGCGATTTTAGCAGCATTGAAGAAAAATGGAATGGAGGTTAGTGACTGGTAAGGTAACTCTTTTGAAGTCAATATAGCCTTTCAATATAGTCTTGTAATGATGCATTTGCTTCTGTTACAGGAACAGACAGGAAAAGGGGACGTCAGACTTACACCAGGTATCAGACCCTTGAGCTAGAGAAGGAGTTTCACTACAATCGGTACCTGACCAGGCGAAGGCGTATTGAAATCGCTCATGCCTTGTGCCTTACAGAAAGACAGATCAAAATCTGGTTCCAGAATAGGCGCATGAAATGGAAAAAAGAAAATAAAACTACCTGCCAGTCGCTAAACAACCAGGAGAAAACGGAGGCTGAAGAGGATGAAGAAGAATAAAACTGTCTTAAATTTCATCAAGTAAAACCAGGAAACATGAACAGCCCTAAACAAAAAGACTATTAAAATATATTAATGAAACACTCATGATTCCTGTCACTGAAAATATACTACCTATACTTAAAAGTCTTTTGTACAATAGAATGGAAGATAATGTCTACCTATTACATGTGGCTAAATTCAGAATGAATACATTTTTTATGTGGGTCTTCATATAGTACAGTATTTGTAAATCTTCCTGTTTGTATTTCTTAAAAAAAAAAAAACAACCCAACAGTCTTGTGTAATTTAGTATGAAGTAATGCATTGTGTAGCACCTTTGATTAGACAATGTGATGTAAAGTATGAAGGGAAAATACTTGGCCTATATATATTACTATGTACATAATATGGTTTATTGTACTTGTTTCACGTATTATTATTCTGTGCAGCTTTTTCCCTTGTTGCTGGTGCTGTAATCTGTGTAAATTTTACATGTTCCACTTTGGACCACTTCTCTTTGAAGTCACTATAAAATTATTACTGTGGCAAGGCAACTATTTGGTGTATTTCAAGTTAACAACTTATTTAAAAGTGGTGTTTTTCTTTTCGTTGGTTGAATTACTTAACAGTTAAGTTTTGATGTGTTATGTGATAATTCTTCTAAATAAAAGATACCACAATAATATAACAAGTCTGTTTTCATTACGTTATCATGTTCTTTGAATAGTTTACATGTCTTGGATTCTTCTTCATTTGCTTAATAAACATAATAAATTTGGACAGTTTAGTTTTTCCATTGTGTAAATAGTAAACCTTACCTGTATAAGCAATTTTCAAAACAGCAGCAAAAACTTATTGTTAAAAAAACATCATAGCTAAAGTATTGGTCTATATTTTCATTTTTAAATATTATTTACACGTGTGACAATATAGGAGTTCAGAAAGAAAGCAAACAGACAAAATAATTGTACTATTCTACAGGCTGGAACTATTAGGTATGACAGTCTAAAAATAATTTCTCACAAAAATTGCAAAGATAATTAACCTAAATAAAAGCAAGAAATAATACTAGTAGTAATTCATTGTGCCCATTTTTGTAGATTTGATATAATTCTTGCTTCCTTATAAATTAAAACATTCTTCAACATATATTTTAATTCCTGGCTTTATAAATGTGTACATAAAATACACTAGTGCAGGAAAGACTTTCTTAATAATAATTATGTGGCTAGTTTTTCTGTTATTCCTCATTTTTATTTTTATTTTTTAAATCAAAGATTTGAACATCCAGAATGGCACCACTGCTGAAGAAAAACTATATATATATATATATATATATATATTTCATTTCTTTATTCCAGCATGTTATTTACACATAAGAACCTGGCAGTTGCATCACTACACACTTCAAATAGCTTTTAAGAAGTTTATTTGAACAAACTATAAAAATGATTATTTAAATCTAGAAGAACAGTATTCTTATGTATTTTCTTATTTTTCTTTTCCTGGAATAAATTGCTACAGCTTCCAAAAATATCATACTTTTATGCATTAGAGCTTATGGTTTATTAGGATTTGCTATACTGCCTTGTCCTGACATTAACTGCAAACATTTGCAGATTGTGCTTTATATAAATACTTTTGATGACGCTATTGAGTTCAAGAAAGTTCCAGGTCCTGGAGCCCGCATTTTGCTGTTTAATGCCCCCTTTTCTGGTTAGCATAGATTGGAACCACGGAATTCTATTTTCTGGAAATTACATCGGGCAAGGATCTAGCAAATTTATTTTGCTTTCTAAGGTAAGAAACTACATAGATCAGAAAAGCTGGAACTCTAAAATATGTGTTAAGAAAAAAATAAAATAAATGCACAGTTTTGATTCGGGTGATGAAACTAATCTCCTCTCTTTTTGTGCTCTTGTAGTTTTCTGAAAAGCATGTTTTTAATACTTGCTTTATTCTCTCTCTATAGATCTGCTAAATTTTCATAATCTATTTATTTCAGACAATATTTTTCTAATTTTAATGACGGTAACATATAATAGAAACTAAACCCTAGAATTTTTACATATTCTTTATATTTGTTAAAAAAAAAGATGGCGGCCGAGAAAAGACTGCTGTTAAAGCAGTCATGAAGAAATGCAATAAATTCCTTGTTGTTTTATGAAAATTTACAACTTTGTGATAGAACTTTATGAGTGGCTGGGTACTGGGATTGGCCAGGACCGGTCATGTGGACGGGTAACCGTGAACATGAACTTTTTATGATTTCCCATGTGGTTATATTGCAGCATTCTTTTGGCCACCGCACCTTGGGTCGGATCAGTGTCCTCCTTTAGGGCTCTCCTCTCTTTATATATATTTTTTTTAACTTCGTGTATAGCTAAATGGGCTAACAGGAAAAAAAAAACAACAAAACGAGATTAGTGAAATTATTTTATACCTGTGTTAATTTGCCTGCTGATTTGGGATTTCAGTAGTAATGGAGGGGAAATGGAGAATCTGCTCGTTCTGGAAGCTGATATCATTTTTCAAGGAGGGAAGTTACTCCATTTTCTATGCAAATGACAGAAATGCAAGAAGCTATCACAAGTCAGAGAGGGAAGCGACGGCTATCAGGTTGGGACAATATTTGTCAGCTAAATATAAACAAACTCTCTTTTCCTTGTTTCCTTTTTATACCCTAAGAAATGGACTTTAAAGGTAAGGAAACGAATGTTTCTTTAATGTTTTAATCTGTTCAATTCTTCAGCCTAGCTCAGGAAAGCAAACATATTCAAATTATAGATTCTGCGGGGTTATCATATAAAGCAATAATACAAATCACGGTTTTACAGTGTCTGACTGTACCCAGTCTTTTTTGTTCAAGAAAAATGAAATATTTGCTTGTTTGGGAGATAACAGCAAAATCTCTGCGGGGATTTATTGTGACGCTGTGTTAAAAAAAATTGTTAAAGTTGATTTTCTTCCCAGCAGAATGATGTTGCCAATGTCTCTTTTCAAAGAATCTTTATTTTTTTGGTGAGGTTTGTGCTTCGGCCAGTTGAATTTTGTGTTGCTCTCTAGGGTCATATTTACGTGGGAGGTTTCATCAAGGGGATAGAATTCCAATTCATAGCATTCCTAGTGAGGTGGTAGCTTGTACACTGTAAAAAAAGAAAAATATCTCAAAATTATTGGAAAATTTAAAGAGATAATGGCAGAAGAATATTAAAATAAAAATGGACTAACATTATAAATGTTATGCATTTTGCTTGATTAGGTAGGAAGGGCCGCTGAAAAGTTCTCAGCCCAGCCAACAAAGTTGGGGTAGTCTCCATCAAGGGCTATACACTTCCAGCAATTTTCCATTTTTTTTTTGTTCTGTCGGGAAAATACAGGAATGAAAAAAGTGGGAAAATTAAGTGTATAGCCCTCGATGGAGACTGCCCCAACTTTGTTGGCTGGGCTGAGAACTTTACAGCAGCCCCTCGTAATGATAAATAGCAGAAAAAACTGTTTATTTTACAAAAAATAAGCAAATAAGCAAAATTTACATATTTTATCCATCTAAAATCATTTCAGTGCATTTAGATTATATAGTTGTACTTTTCCTAGGCGAGGCTAGGTAGTTTAAAGCTTCATATGTATTTACTCAGTTTAGATAACTTATCAAAACAGTATGGAAAATAAGGTGTAAAAAAAAATAATGCCTTTCTTAGGAAGATTATATTTGCAAAATTTAGGGGTTATTTCATTCATGAGATCAAAATGTTTTAATATTATTGAACGCTAATGTGATATATTCGACCAATTACTACAAAACAAATCATATTGACGTTTTCAGAAGTACATTGGTTTAAAAAGCAGTGAGATTGTATGAAATGAAATATAATATTCAGTAAATATATATCTAACAAGGATAATATTGTGATGAAATCTCAATGTTCAATGCTACTACAAATATATTCAACAGTTGCACTGTTTATGCTATAGGAATAATAACATTATAAATGCATAACCCTCTTTATCTTTAATTATTTGTATTTTCCTTAAGCAACTTTTGCTGTAACCACTTGTAGAATATACTAGATAGATGTCTATATGTCTTTTATGGTTGCTTTGATTCATTTAATGTATGTGGTGTCTCTAAATGTATTTGTTTAGTTATTCTTAAACAAGAAGTCTTAATGCTTTGCTAATATTGTAGATAATTTGATAATTGAGCAATTCTTACTCTAGGTACTTCACGTTAATGTTTATTTTTTCAAAACGGAAATTCATTTTCTATTTATACCTTACTCATTATGAACGGCTCTAGATCAGATTCATGTCATATTTATGCTATCTGCCGCCATCTACCGTCGAAAAAACATAAAGCCGCAGGCTTGCCCTCAAGGGTTTCGAGATACAGTATTTCTCTGGAAACTGTTTAGTTTTCCTTCTCACTTTGACGGCTTTACTATGAATCGTGCCACTTAACATTTGAAAACAAAAAGTATAAAATTAAAACAAAGTTGATATGTAGATATTCTCGTTACTCTACAATGTAGATTTTGCATTTGAATCTTTTGTTTTTATTGGTTGAAAGCATTTAGTCACAAACACATTCTAAATTGAGGAATAAAACTGTAATACAAACGTCATAAAAGCTTAGTGGGGAAAAGGACAGAATGGTGATATTTTGTACAGCTCTCAAGGACGGTCCTGGTTTGTCTGAGGGATAGGTCTAGAAACGTATGGTATTGTATCTTGCCCACCAGGTAGAACTGTAAATCTCTTTTAATTACATTTGTCTTTAATGGACAACGTGTTTCTCTTAAATCTGAGTTTTCTGGAATTATTTGCTCTACTGTTTAGAAAAGTGGGGCTGCCCTCTGGTTATAGTAGTTAGACGTCTTTATTTAATTTTTCAATTTGAAAACATAATTAATATGCTACATTCATAATTCTGCTTATTCCAACTCTCAGTGTGGCTCAGATGAAAACTTTGCTCTAAAGTCTGTGCTTATTATGTTAAAGTGGCTTGTTTGTACCCCCTGCAGTTATCTTCTGTTATTTCTGCGTTAATCACCTCATTTGGGGAAAGAAGGTAATGTGTATATATATTTACTTTCATGAGGTCTTTTTCGTTAATTATTAGCCAAACTCTTTTATGGAAACAATGGTAAATTACTGTGGTAAATTTTCAGGTAGCCATTAACAAGGTTATTATGCAATGCACAGGAAGTCAGGTAAATTAAACTTGAATGGATAGAAATTAAAAATTTTAGATACTGGATGGAGGAGCTATTTGACTTCAGAAAGAAACTATTTATTCCCCGAATGTGGTAGTGATAACGCTAATGTGTCACATAGTTTAAGGAACATGGAATTTTAAGTCTGCAGGGTTTTTTTTCAGACCTGGTTTTCTTTAGTTTATTTCTAATTCAGAATGCAAGAGCTTTAATCCAGGTTGTTAGTCTTAGTTGGTTTTATTGCTGCAGTACTCTCTGAGGATGCCTGCTGTGTTGTCACTTCACTTGTCTACAAAGAATTCAAATTGAGCCTGAAAATCCCCGTTTTGACTAGATTCTACACAAAAGGACACACATTAAGCTACAATTAATTGCTAACACAGTTTTGTGAAATATAATTTTAAACTCACGTGTGTTTAAACTTCTTGAAATAATTTCGGTAAAGAAATTATTGTGATCCAATGTACATTTATTAATTCTTATATGCGTTATTTTTATTTTGATGACATTATTTCACTATAAATTTGGAGAAAATGTAAGCGAGAAGTCAGAGTCTGCATTTCTGCATGAAAATATGCAGTAAAGGAGGCCCAGAAGCCTGCTTTGCAGTTCAAAGAGTGAACAGGCTGTCTGCAGAGAATTGAGCGCAAGGCGCTTCATATGAGTGCCCAGAAAATCGCCAAATTTACAGCTGGAAATCTATCTAATCTTAAATGCATCTGTTTTAAAAGCATATGTTATGTTCATAAGAAACGCAGTACATCACTCTTCATTATTTAGACATGTGTATTGTAAACAAAATTAATAAAGTCCAGAGGTTTATAATGTGCCTTCTGAAATCTATAGCTAAGCATAAAGTTTAGCAACTTCGATCTATTGGTGTTTATATTGGTAAACGGTAGAAAGGCCTCTTTGCATATTAAAAATATTCACAGATAAATCAAATAGAGAAAATCCTAATATGTACTCTATAACAAGAAGAAATTGTCAAAGAGAAGCGGATTCGGTTATCCCATTGAATTTTTATATATACATAGTTTTATATATACATAGTTTCAAGGCCTGTAAAGAACTTCAGTTATATAAAGAACATCGAAGAAAGGTTACATCTGTAGCGGATGCTGTACAATAATCTAAAAAGTATGTCTAAGGTTAAATGTACCTTTTCAAATCAGTTACTATTTTTAAAACTATAACAAGAACAACAAAGTGAATTATTTAGTAACTTTTTTCATTTAACTAGCTATTTCAATAATTATCGGAATTCAAACTCTCAATAATACATTCAGGTAAGGAGACATTTCTCTCAGATCAGTACTACTTTTCCCCATTTAAAACAATGCCAGACATGAGAGAGAGCGAGAGAGAGAGAGAAAGCAAGAAGAGACAGAGAGAGAGCGAGAGAGAGAGAGAGAGAACTTGGAACAACTTTATACATTGTATTTGACTCCTCTTTAAAATAGTACATTCAACCTCTAATTCATTTCCTATTGTACAGCTTAACTTTCTCTACTTTGTTTTGTGGCGCTGAATTAGATGTATGTAGCTCTGAGTCCAATCCATACACATAGGAAAACTCTGCAAGAATAAATATAATAGAAACCTGTCAGTTGGGAAAGCCTACTTCCTTCTCATGTTATTTCCTTGAATTATAAGTGTTAGGTTTATTGCGATGGCCAGGTCAAGTAACATTTGACATAATCTTGGCTTCTTAAATTCAAGCGCAGTTTTCCAAATAATTTAACTCTATAAAGTTCCAATCGTGTGAATGTTGAACTGGTGAAGATTCATCCAGCTTTATATATTTGTTTTCTTCACCACCAAAATAAAAGTATATGACACTTTATCCAAAATCACAAATATTTTATGAATGGTTTAGGTCTTTGGTGTGCAGATCAGTTTGGGGGAATTTTGGTAGATTAACCAGCGACATTCAAACGCCATATGCCTTTCTGTTCTTACAAATGGACAGATTGATGCATACCATAAACTTTATAACTTGAAACTTGTATGTATATTTAGATAAATCTTAAATAAAATGTTTGAAAATAAATAAAAAAGAACGTACATTTGAAATCATGACTAAATCAAAATGTATACAAATATTGATTTTAAAAAAGCATTTTTCTGACTCACTTAATCAAAGCTTCCACAGAAAATGAAAGGAAATTGTGATTAGGTATGTAAGGAAAATCATATAGCTCTTAAATATTCATAAAACAACTGAAATGGGTCGCCAGCTAAAAAGTCTTCCTGTTTTTTAAACGTAGTTCTTCTGTGTGCCAATCAATAGCCACATTCTTTAGCTTTTGACCATAACAGAATGCAGCCTTTAACCCTGATGTGTCCCAGACAGATCCTGATAGTAAAATTAAGACGCAAGAGGGCACAATTCTGTACACACAGACAATATTAGAAAATGAAGAAAATTTTTCTACTTTTTTGTACAAAAAATACTTTAGCAAATCAAACAGAAAAGTAATTTAAAAATATTTCTAAGAGAATACCACCGTATCTTGACTGAAGAAATATGAATATGAATATATATATATATATATATATGTATATATTTTATTTCTAATGAATAGACTAAAAGGATGAAAACTGTTTTCCCTAAATATCATAATATTCATAAAACTTATGTTCTATCACTAATAATACTATCACAATTCTAATTTTGATATAAAAAGGAAGGGGGAGGGGAGGAACTATTACAAAAGGCAAAATATGGTTGGGTTCTTTTTTTGGGGTTTTTTTTTTTTTTTTTTTTTTTGCCACAGAGAACTTTCCTGTGTTTAAAAGCTTCAAACAATTTGAATTTTCAGTTCTCACATAATCCTATTTGGTTAAGCCCATTTCTTCTTCTCTTTTTTTTTTTTTCAAAAAAGGTAGATGGTTTGTTATGGGGGATCCCTAATGCAATGGAAGCCCCTCATGGGTGCTATTTTGCAGTCTAAGACTCTCGCTATTGGTCAGTCCATGATCAGATGGTTCTATTTCCTTCTGTCCCTCGCTGGCACCCGGCCATCCCCCTTCAGCTAAAACCCAATCTCCGATAAACTACTAATAGCTAAACCACTTGGACTATAAAACACAACAAATCATAAAGGCAGGGAAGGACGCTACTTCCTCCCAATGAGTTCCTATTTTGTCAACTCCACTTTCCCGGTGACTCTGCCCGGTGGGCAGGAAACCTTCCTGGGGCAGATCCCGTTATATTCCTCAGGATATGCGGATCCTTTAAGACACTATCCCACTACCTATGGGGCTGCTGGAGTCCAAGAGAAAGGTTACCCATCCTCCTCCTATTATCAGCAAACCAGCAGCGCTTACAGTCGGACAGCAGCTTGTGACTATGGGACAGCTGGTTATTTCAGAGAAAAGGAACCTTCTTGTACAATTTCAGCACTGGATGATCAGATTCCTTTTAGCCCGGACCAACGGAAGTCGGATTGCGAGCAAAATAAAATAGTTTTTCGAGAAAGTGAGGAACAGAAGTGCTCCACACCGGTGTACCCCTGGATGCAGAGAATGAACTCCTGTAATGGTAAGTTAGTTCATTTCCCTTCTCCTTGCTTTTTATATAACATACAGAAAGCTATCTAATTAAACTACCCCCCCCCAAAAAAAAAAACAACAACAACAAAAAAACAACAACCCCAACAACAACCCAGTAATGGTCATTCACAGAAGAGCCAAGAAAAGTTTTATTTAAAAACATGCTCTCCCACTTCCAGAACTTGCTAATGGGTTTTTTTGTGTGCTTTTTAAAAAAAACAACTTTAGATCCCTTTAACAAATTAATACTGTACCTCCTTGTCCTGGATATACTAATTAGCTTATATGTGGGTAACATGATCTATTTTATTCATGCCTATCTACATACAGGCACACACAACTTGAGAAGTGTTTTAAGTTATCCAATTTAAAGCACATGATTTCAAATGTACTAACAATTTGAACTGGGATAACTATTGTAATGAAATTGTCAAATAATGAATACCTCCCTGAAGAGGCTTTTCTGGTGATATACTAGTTTAAGTGCTGTCTCGTCCATCACAAAGGTAATAGTCACCATGTTTAGATGTTTATTTGTTGCCTTTTACGTTCCAAATTGCTGTCCATTAATCCACAGCGTAAAGTGTGCAGACCCTTAATGTACAGAGTTTTGCAGATCGATACACTTCATTATTCCTTAAATGCTCAAATCCATTATTGTTACCAGTAGCAAGGAAAGAAGAACACCTTTTGATTTTACAGATAGGAATAAGTCAGATCCAGAAACAAAGACTGGCCAAGTTGCTTGTCAATCAAGCTCTCTTTGTATATCTTTCTCTCCTTAAGAGGCACTAAATAGTTCAGAAATAGAATATGCTGTCTTAAGTCCCTTCTGCCCGTGGGAATATTACAGAGAAAGGCAGTGCCATTGCCATGCATTTATATCTATCTCTTCTAATTCATGATTTTTGTAACAGGTACAGCCTTTGGGCCCAGTGGCAGGAGAGGCCGACAGACCTACACTCGCTATCAGACCCTGGAGCTGGAAAAAGAATTCCATTTTAACCGCTACTTGACCAGGAGGCGCCGAATCGAAATAGCCCATGCACTGTGTCTAACAGAACGACAAATTAAAATCTGGTTCCAAAACCGGAGGATGAAATGGAAAAAGGAAAATAAAGTACTCAGTTCCTCACATCCGAGCACAGAAGAAGAAGAGAAGAGAGCAGAGTGACTACACCTCGAAAGAAACAAACACAAAGGTGTAAAGTGCAAATAGCTGCTTTGTCAAAACGAAACGAGGACAGTAGCCCTTACCACGCTTTTTACGGCCAGACTTCAGTTATGTTTTAGCATTTGTCAGGCTTCTAACCTGCATCTGCTGAATTTTCTCGTCATTCCTTCAAGTGGATTACTTGTATTCCCACCTTTTGTGTCACTGACTTCAATTGTTCTTGATTAACTCTGTGTTAAAAAAAGAAAGTGCTACATTTCTTGTGCCACTTTGATTTTCCTGCCTTCATTTTGTAAAATGTTCATGCAAATTGACTTACAGATTTTTTTTTTGTTGTTGTTAATAAATGAACCTTGGGTCTTGTAAATTTGATTTACATTTCTAAACATATTGAAGGGACTAGTACTTCCTAACAGAAGGACAGATGCTATAAGTAGTATTTGTTTAATTTTGTATTTGTTGTGTTTGTAGTTTGTAAAGTACAAACAATGAAGTATTCCAATAAATGCATTCTGACTTCATCTGCCAGTTTATGTCTATGTATGTTCCCCCAACATTTTTCATACATGTTGGAAAAGCATTGCTGAAGCGAAATGGAAAACTATTAGGAAAGGATAAGTTACATACCTACAGTTAAAATAAAGATGTAACTTTCCTTTTTACATTGAACTTGCTCTTGAATGTAAACTTTTGCATCAAGAATGTCTTTGTTTTAATTTTTTTCTGTAATATGTTGACTTTTTCCTCTTACAGCCTTTGATGGAACCTTTTCTCTTACTTGCATACATAACTATCTATTTATTTATCTATCTATATTTTTTGGCTTTAGCTCACAACTTGTTTTAATAATAACTCAAGGTGAGTTGCATTCAGATACACTGTGACTAGATAGGTAGATAGATAGATAGATGATACAGTCAGAAAATAAATGTTAATATTCCATCAAAGACATTTAATGATTGCTTAATATTACTTTTACAGTTTTTTGGGGGGATCAGATTTTAAACTTTTAAGGGCCAAAGTATGGTGGTATGATTATAGTTAAAACTAGAGACAGCAGATGTAAGGGATATGAGGGGCCTCTGAAAAGTTAGCCTAATCAAAAATGTTGGGGTAATCTCCAACCAGGGCTATACATAGTCCAGTGATTTTACACTATTTTCATTCCTTTGGAAAAATATACAGAACACAAAAAGTGGAAAAATCGCTGGACTAAGTGTATAGCCCTGGAAGGAGACTGGCCCAAGTTTGTTGGTTGGGCTGAGAACTTTTCAGCAGCCCCTGGTAATAATTAAACTACAAATATGCTATTAAGAAAAAGGTCATAAAATTTTTCTGAAGAATGTTTTTTCCCTCAGAGTCTACTCAGCAAAATTGAGCTTTGTTTAACACAAGTGTGAGCCTTGTTTTAACAAATGTGTTATTAATTTCTAAAATCAAAATACCTTTTCATTAATACTTTAATACTTGCAAAAATAACAGTTCACTGATATATTTCTTTAACAACAATTCGCTTGCTTGGAAAAGGAGATGTGAGATATACAAAAGCACTTTGGTTGGAATATATTTCATTTCTAATTTCCTTTTACATTTTTATAGGCTTACGTGCTTAACAAGACCTGCGTGTTCATTTTTGCTGAGGAGACTGAGGGAGAAAAAATTATGAATTTGCACCTGCTGTTTCTCCTTTTAACCTTAATCATACCCCTACATCCTAGTCACTAAAATCATCATCTGTGTACATTTCCTTATGTCAGAAGTTGCTTAAATATAAAAATCACTTTTTAAAGGAATTCATGTCAAAACTGCACAGCTATGGGCGATCACAGTCATTCTTTTCATTGCCCATAATTATTATAATTATATGTCACTTTCAATATGGCGCAGAATTCCGAACGACTTGCAGATAAGTATTTCAAATTCCTGAACTGTCCAGAAAACAGCAGAGCTGAAGCAGGCACAGTTCGTTAGAAATACTGGCTAGAGTAGGGTGTGTATGTGTGTGTGCTACACTGCTAAATAGCTTTATCTGGGATTAGAACTACGGACTGTTATTTCAGTTGAAAGAGCTGCACTGCACCCCTATTAGGAATATATCGGAATCCTCAACACGTCAATATACTGCAAAGATGTACAGTTTTATTTCACAAGCTGCGATTGCATTGTAATTTTAAGAACTCAAAACTAGAACTGTAGGTTTAACAGACAATCAGAGGGTAATTTTATATCCAAATAATTGTATGTTTTCTAAAACAAGTCTCTCTTCCAGGATTCAGCCTTTCAATATCCTTTAATTCTAAAAAAAAACCCCAAAATAGTTATAAGTAGAAAACTAAAATGGATCTTAGTCGACCTGAATTGTTTGGCTGTATCATAAATACTTTTATTGGATATGGTGAGTTCCTTCCAAAAGGTCAAATCAGAAAATGCATAAAATTTTCAAAATTCCTTTAAACCTCCATGAAATTTAAAATGTAATTTTGAAACAAAATTGTGGGTGTCTGTGTGTGTGTAGGTTTTTTGTTTTTTTTTTTTAAACATGGATGCTTTTCTTTCTCTTGGATGCTACAAACTTTACTTCCAGTAGGTGGCGTAGTCCGCCAACAAGGAGACAGTTCTTTTTCCCTTTTTTTTCGGAAGCCTAGCTTTGACTTGGGCCTAACGATCTCAGATCGTCATTATTTGTAACCATAGAGCATGAATTACCTCTTGAGGTCATCAGTGAGAATTTACGACTGGTCAACAAAAGCACGTGATTCTCAAACGCACCCCCACCCCCCATATTTGGCCGCATACATAGCAAAAACGAAGTACAGTGGATTGCTATAATTCATTAATACATCATAAATCGTGAAGCACAGGGTTATAACGACCACGATCCACAAATCAAGCCCTCCAAAATAACCCAAATGAGCTCTTACTTTGTAAACTCGTTCTCTGGGCGCTATCCAAATGGCCCCGACTATCAGTTGCTAAATTATGGGACTAGCAGCTCTTTGAACGGGTCTTACAGGGATTCAAGCAACATGCATTCCAGCTCTTATGGCTACAACTACAATGGGATGGACCTTAGCGTCAACCGCTCAGCCTCTTCTAACCACTTTGGGGCAGTTGCGGAAAACTCCCGCCGCTTCCCCTCACCGACTCAGGAGAACAGGTTTAGACAAGCTTCTAGCTGCTCCTTATCATCCCCCGAGTCTTTACCCTGCTCCAACAGCGAAAGCCACGGAGGCAAACCCGCCTCGTCCCCGTCTGATCAAGCGACTTCTGGCAGTCCCAACACAAATTTCACAGAAATAGATGAAGCCAGCGCGTCTTCGGAGACCGAAGAGAGCACCCAGAGAGCTAGCGGCATTCCCAGGGCAGAAACCGAGGCAAGCGCTCCGTCCACGGCAGGAGCAGACGGGCAGTCGCCCCAGATCTTCCCCTGGATGAGGAAGCTTCATATTAGCCATGGTAAATCTACTTTTATTTTCGTTCTCTTTTAACTGAATAGCGCGAAATGACAACAAATCATTACAGCACGCTTCATATGCAGTCTGTGGTGTGCAGTTGTGTGTGCGTATGCGTGTGCGTGATTGTGTAATATATTACACACACACACATTTACAGTTTTTAGACATAAATTGGCCTCCATACATAATTTGCTTTTATTCTCTAATTTGCATATTATAATTAACGTTTAAACGAGGAATAGGAATATATGTGTAAAGCAGAAAGATGGAAGACAGAGACTAACATAAAAAGAAATATATTAAAAGTCGACATTTTCTTTAATTTTCCATTAAATTCTTATATTGTATATCCATTATAAAATCAAATAAAAGATTGAGCCTGGTAAACTAAAATTTAAGAGAAACCCAAAAATAAACACGAGACTGAGGTTTTTATGTTTCTTTGGTTTTGTGTGTGTATGTGTGTTTCATTTTAAGTTCTAAGTATCTGACATGCACACACAGACACACTTAATGTGAAAATACAGGAAGTATCCATAATTGTACAGGTAAAATACTCCCTAAAATGTTGTTGGTATTCTTTAGATATGACAGGACCAGACGGTAAGAGGGCGAGGACAGCTTACACCCGCTACCAGACCCTGGAGCTGGAAAAGGAATTCCACTTCAATAGGTATCTGACTCGGAGGAGGAGGATAGAGATCGCTCATGCCCTCTGCCTGTCCGAAAGGCAGATCAAAATCTGGTTCCAGAACAGGAGAATGAAATGGAAGAAAGATAACAAACTGAAAAGTATGAGTTTAGCCACGGCAGGCAGCGCCTTCCAGCCATAAATTATAGAAGGGGGTTCCCGAGCACTCTACATTCAGGCACCTTGTAGGCAAGTTGTTAATGTCTGAAACAACTACTGTGGTACTAATAACACAACATTGTCCATGTTGCGTTTTTTCCCCCCGATTCTGTCATTTTTTTTTTTTTCCAATGCCCTCATTGCCAGTTGATGTTCTAAATGTTTGTGTGAGCATGTTTATCTGAGCTCTTAAGTGTAATAACTTATTTATAATTGGTAACAAATAACGTTTTTGGGGTTTACAGCTGTCAACTTTTCTGCCTACACGGGAGGAGTTTTGCAATGCTAAAAGCAAAAAGGGGGGGGGGGAAGGTTCTAGTATCTTTTGTCTTTCAAATGTCAAGTCTGTGATTTTACCTCAAACGCCAGGCCAGGCTGTCTAGCCCAAACTGATCAGTTCATGGATGTGCATACCTTTCAATAAAATTGTATAAAATTGGAATCATCGTGCGCATGTTCCAATGTTTGTAAATATTTTTATGACAATTCTAACGTGAGCAATAGACAATTGTAGTTGGCAGGGTGAATGACATGTTATGTGTACAACGGCATCTGTCATGTCTGGCTGCCTGCTAGTATTTTGCCAATAAGCTTTTTGGATTTGTTTGTAGCTTTACTTAAAGTAAAAATAAACGTTTGTCCTATCCAACATGGCTGATGATTGTGTATTATATATTCTGTCTGCATGCTAAATATTCGTTTGCTGTGCTCTGTGTACATAGAGAGAGTTTCACTATGTGTTGTCAGCAGTCACTGGTCATGACGATACCGCTTCACACCTCTTTTTTTTTTTTTTTTAACAGCTGCAAACTTCTGTCTATTAATAAAAGTACACACTGTAGAACAAGTGGGCAAAGGGAAGCTGCAATTACCGCAATTTCCAAATAAAACCTTTTGGTAATATTGTACAGCAGAATAATTAAAAAGTCTACCACATAAATAAAAGTCTTACAGAGTTGGTAAAGTTACTCAAAATCTTCTGGTGCTTATATCTCTGTAAAACAAATAGCTCTTATATAGATTTTATCAACATAGAAATAAAACTTGCATCTGTCAGCCAGTTTTTGCCCTCTATTTTGTGGGTTTTTTAAAAAAAAGCTTTCCCCATGTTATCATTCTAAGTTCAGATTTAACATAATTGATTATAATTCTGCAATAGTGATACCGAATGCTTAATGTCCACTATAGATAGTTTAAAGATGCAATGAATGTTATTTTGCTATCCAGAGAGCCTCCATAGTCATCTCCCATTAGCAAAATGACTGACACTAACATCTTACAATATAGCTTAGGTTATGATTGTATCAAGCAAAGTTGGATCTTACAAACTTACCAACTTAATCCCCCACTGGTTAGGTACTTCTTTGGGGGAAAAAAAAGGAATGTGAGCTGACTGGCCAGATCCAAGCTCAACTCTTCGCTTCGCCTTGTGTTTTTTACCAGTGGTAAACTATACCAAAAGTGGGTATGACATTTAGATGTCAAATGAATAGGGTTTTATCTAGAAGTTAGATCGTAAAAATCGCCCAGACCTCAGACAGATACCCCTCACTGGCTCTCAAAAGTCACGTGAGGTCTATAAAGTTAGTTTTATGGTTTTGGGGAGTTGACAATGTACAATATATTTCACATTCTCTAGAATGTTAAGTGACACTTTAACTGCTTGGTTTGGCTTGAAAAGGATAGAAATGGGTTAGCACTTTTCCAGATGAGATAAACTCTAGCGATTGCTGGTGTCCCTGCTTTATTGGTCCAGTGTTCAGTCCAGGGGAACAGTAGTCCATGCTCCTGAAAGTAAGTCCAGTATCTGCTTAAATTACTTTTAAGATTAATGACAAGAAACTGCGTTTGGGAAGAGAGCCGTTCTATTAATATCTCGACACTTGAAAGATTTTATATTTTCACATCCTCTGTATTTTGTGTTTTGTTTGGCTTAATCAATGCTTTGTGGCCCACAAGTAGGAACGTGCACATTTTGTAAAAGTCCTGCTAGTTCAGGAAGTAAAGATGAATAGAAATTTCCTTGCAAACTTCAGTCTATCCATAAAAGCTTACTTGGGGGATGCATGCTTTAGACATTGGTATTACTAAAGGAGGAACTTATAGTCTTGCTAAGGTAGCGACCTTCCTTTTAAATGAAGCTTATCTTGTGCCTTTTATATTTTCTCTTATAGCACCGTATGCTATAGGCAATATCTTTCTGTTCCCCCAGATAACCTTTCCCCCCCCCCCTAAAAAAATTATCACCTTCATTAATAATTAGATTTACTATTATTTAGGTTGAAACTAAATCTGCAAGCTTTCCTTTCTGTGAATCCTGTGTCTTTAAATATGGAATCTGATGTTGTATTATCTTATAAGTTTAGTTTGGTTACTTAGTAGGGAATCAGCATTCACCATCCGGTTTATTCACCATTTAATAACAGGAAGGCTAGTTTATATACTGTATGGAGACACACTACCTATCCCAAATGGGCAAGTTTAGGAAATCACTGCCTTTTACCATAGCACAGGTGCTAGATTTAGTTCTTTTTACATTTAAACTTCTAACCTATTTAGGATGTCTTCCAATCTATTTAGAATATTAAAATAAAGTTAGCATTGAATGTTTCTTAGGCAAAGGCCTTACATTCTTTATGTTAAGGATTGCACATATTATCACTATACCTGTACTCATTCATATTACAGGCAAAAAAGCTTTGTATCAGTCTGTATGAGTTGACAGTTTACTGTTTGTTAATACACATTTTCTTCTTCTGAAACTTGACAACACACTTTCACTTGTGTTTATGAGTATAAATGGCAAAATGCTCTTCAGTGATTTCATTATATTATTGTTAGTGACTTTGGAACATTTTATCTGTTCAGAAAAGCTATGGAAGCAATGTTTCAGGTCTGATGTACTAAGATTTATTCCCATTCTTGCAAATGAGTAAATAGGGAAAAAGTTAGTAAGTCAGGCCCTTGAAAAACACAACCAGTTTTGTTTTGAAAGCTTAGAATACATCTGTAGATAGAATGGAAGAGAGATATGACTGTTTAAATGACTTTATAATATCTAATAACTTATTATTTACTCATTTTCTGGGGATGTCTTCACTCTCTATATCATAATTGTTTTGCCATTTAATTACAAAAACACTGCCCCTTTTTAATTAGGTCAACTATTGCTTTTCTAACTTGACAGAAGAATAAACTACACGTTTCTGGGTATATGAAATATTTGTATTACTTCATCTTTAGGAAATATAGTAAGTGGGATGGTGATATACTACCTCTATTTATGCTCTCTTATTTATCTGCTCTGTACTGCCAAGCCTCACTTGTTGAAAAAGTTTAAAATAACTTTTTAGTAATTAGCACCACACTACTCTCTCTTTCTCTGCAATGGTTAGCACTAGCAGTGAGGTCTTCATGAGTAAAAATAAACTTTAAAACATAAGGAAGTTTAGGGTTGGATTTATTGTAATTATAGGACCAGTTTTGCTTCAGTGGAAAACAATGCCTAAGTTTTGTGCTAGTAATTTTCCCATTGACAATAAGGGCTTTTCGTTAATAATGCTAATACAAGTTTTGCACAACATACCCTTAATAAAATATCCCTTTAAAGCCCACATATCCTCAGACTTAATTTGTTACCTGCTGAAGAGTATAATTACCATCCCAGGTAAAAATATTGTGTACAATTGTGTCAGGTCTACATTATTTCAAACTTATTTATTTTACTTTATCTCAATTCCAACAATAAATACATCAAATAATGCAAAAGCTTCTGGACAGTTATTTAAACTATATTCAGAAAATCTTCTTCTATCTACTAATCTTTATTTGTGTGAGGAATACATCATCAATACTAATCAGTATGGACACAGCATTTTGCATATAGTATTTATCCGATATTTCATCTTCTTACGATATCAACAAATTCCTTATTTACTTGTACCTTTGACATTAAAACTTTTAAACCAGAAATTATCCATTTAGTCTTATGAAGAGAGGGCATAGGGCCTTGGTTCTTGGAAGGTCTTGTATTGTCCTTTCCTAAGAACTTCTGGAGCTCCCTTTGCCAAAATCACAGGTAACTTTCATATCCCTTTTCACACATATACACCACAATCACCAGCACTGCTTTTCATGCAACTGGTTTGTATCTACACCAAGAGCAATGATTTTAGACTGTCATTACTTCTACATTTGTCTTATAGTCAATAGATTAAATAATATTACATCTTAATCATCCCACACAAGTGCAAACATGGTATGTTTCCAACCTGCCTTTAATTTCAAATCAGAGGGAACTGATCTTCTGTTTCCTGTGTGGTTTTACATTGTTGGCTGCCACTTAAGGAAGAAAGAGTTCAGGGCTTTAGAATCTTCCTGTCATCTAATGTTTTATTACTATTTTTCTCCTTGCTGATGGGCTGAGGAAGCAAACGACAGTAAACAGGAAAACAAGGATCTGACCGTGGAGAGAGGCGAAGACTTTCATTTCATTTTTCATGGGTTTCCTCTCTAACAGTGCACTTCAGACAGTGGAACAATTAGTTGTCCAGCAGCTGTAGGGGACAAAAATGATAAAAATAGATTTTATTGATATGTTTATTTCTAAATGCATTAGCTGATTCTTTTTAAGGTTTGCTGTGCCTCTACTACAGATTAGTGGCATAATTTCAAGTAGGTTCAAAAATGTTCTCTTTTTCATACAAGATAGCATGTCTTACATTGACTATGGATTATTTCTTTTCTCCAGAATAGGCTTTATTAACTCTCTCAATAACTTCTACTTAGCACTTCCATTTAAAAAGCATGAAATATTAGAAAATTCATTCAGTATATATTTTTTATTGATTACTTTAGTACTTTTAAAAATATACAATATATGTTGGCAAATAGTTCATTTTTCCTTCTGCTGAATGATAAGTTATTCCCATAGAACAATCCTCTATTTTGCCGTTGATAGTTTATCAAGTTCCTAGGCTTAAGTCGCGAGGGTGGATCTCGATGGGAGTGGGGGAGGACAATATTCAGCACTTATATTAATATACAGAAGTATACTTTGTTTTAAAGTGATTTTAACTCTGTGTGATGATGGTCCCCTTTCTAACAGACACCTATATTTGCTACTTTATAATGGATAAAATGGCTTAGGAGCATTATTTTGAGGCCCTCATCTCTATAGCATTCGAATAGGTCTACTGTTTAATAGAATGAGATAATTATTAGTTATATATAAACTGATCTAAACTTTTCCATTATTCAGCATCACTGTCTACTTCTATTTTACAATATATATGCAGATTTCATATATTTCTTTCCTTATGTTTCATTCACTCATTTCCTTGGACATAAAAGGCTAAAATAATAAAGTTAGAATAATTAAATTCCATTTAGATAATTTTAACCTTGATGCAGCTTTCGTGTGGCTCTAGATGTGCTTGATTTTTTTTCTCAACAAAAAAGTGATTAAAATCTGTTAAAGGATTTAATTAAGAGAATCAAATGAAAAGGAAGGAGCACAAATGAGTTGGAAAAAAAGCAGTGCTATTCTAAACGATTAAATCGCCATTTTAACAGTATAATGGGGTTTGCATACTGAAAGGAGAAATCAGTGTTCATATCTCATCAATAATTCATAGGGAAGTGGGATCACTGGGAGGTCAGCAGACTCGTCCAGAACAGCTTCTATCCAGCAGGCTGAAAGCTTCTATCAAAGTACAATAGTCATATCTCACACTGCACCGTGGGCTACAGGTCACATTTTGCCAGCAGCATCAACTGCTTTTTGAAAACTAACTAATCATATTTATTGACTGTTAACAAGGAAGTTTGAAAGAGCCAAACTCTAGAGAACTCAGCATTACTTCTTCCCTAGTCATGTTGGAAAATATAATTTTGACTAGTGAAACATGCCAACTTGCATTCTATTTAATCTTCTTTTTAATTTAGGTTTGAAAATATGCAATTGTTTCAGCAGCAGTGCAGGTGTGAGAAAAGAGAGGGATAAAGGGTTGTGGGCTCAATATTTCTATTCATTTAACCTACTTTAGTGAACTATGCTAAAAACCATATTTGTTTTTCATTATTCTTAGCTTACCCTCCCCCATGCATACAGATTTCCTACTACACTGGATAGTGAAAGAAATTTCCCTGTCAGATGAAATACAAGATTTTGATTCTCTCCCGAAAATCGAGTCAGGAATATGCCAAATTAATTTGATGAGCCAAATGTATAGTTTTCTCCTACAGAAACTATAACGCTCTTAAGATTGAATCCGTTATTTACAAAGCACTTGACACAGCTCTGCAGATCTAAACATGCTTTTCTAGTTTCTTAGTTGACATCTTACTTCTAAGGTCTTTTCAATTAATAGAAAGATGTGAAGCAAGATTATGTTTTGAAAATAGAAAAAGCTTAACCTAGTATCAATTTAGCAAAATTAGAAAATTCATCAAATAAAATATCAAGTAAATATGTATTTTTTGAATTTATTTTATGCATTCTTTGAATGTTTGTTTGATTTTCTGAATGATCAGAAAGTATAACTTATTAACAACATATGTATATTTTCTTTGTATGACATATCTGGCTGTAATTCTGATACAAGTTGACATTCCCTGATAGTTTCATTGACTGTTTATCTATATGTTTATAAAACTCAATAAAAAAGATTGAACTAAAAAAAAAAAAAAAAAAATACAGCGCAACTGTGGGTTTTAAAACATATCAGAGACTAACTAATAGGGTTTTAGTCTACCTTAACTAGGGATAGCAGCAAAATAAAACAGAAATACCTCCGCTTTTTTCAACTATTTATTTAACACTGAGGTCCAGCTTCTCTGCCTTCATTTACATATTATAATACTGTAAAAACAGAGGGTAAATTAACTCTGCTAAGGATTGTCTTTATATTTAGTAGACTTGAAGGTGCTAATTTTTTTTTAAGCACATCTTCATGTATTGCTTTCCACAAACACCACCAGCGTAAAGTCTTTAGTGCTGGTGTTAAATACAATCAGGCCCCAATTTTTTTTTATTTTTTTTTTAATGATCATAACTATTTGGACGAGATTTTCACTGCTCTTTGTAGCTTGTAACTTCTCGAAACCGCCAGCAGAGCTCGCTTTAGACCAAGTTCACAGTCAGCTGCTACAGCCAAAGAAGCTTAACCTCCTCCATCCTTGATTCTGGCTCTTATCTCTACAGCAAGACCTCAGCTCTCCACAGATAATACAAGTCCACTCTTCACCCAGCCCTCCAGCGCAAAATTACCAATAGCTTACTAGACAACAACTCACCTATTTGACATCCCATTAGGCAAATGAAACTGAAATAATTCAAAATTAGATGATTCCGGCTTTGGATTAAGTGAGTTTCCTGTTCTTCTAAAACTGTAAGAAAAATACCATAAATTACCGAACTAGTAGTATTAAATATAGGTTGTTTTTTAAAAATTTTATTTAAATCTTCACTTGCTAAGAAAACAATGCTGAAATAGTGTAAAAAAAGGGGGGGAAATCTGTACAGCTTTACTTTCTGAAGTCGTTGAAGCTGAATATGGTCTTTCGAGGTCTTGTTAGTACAGCATTATAGCTCAAGGGGTCAAAAAGTTGAGGGTCAAAAGTTTACGTTGTGCGTGACTCAGTGCTCTGTGTTTCATAGACCTCAGTCTTAAAAGAAAAAAAAAGTACCTCAATTGCTTATGGGCAGAGATGAGGAAAAATGATAGGAGGTAAGAGAAGCGTATGAACGACTTCCTACATAGCAAGCAGTTGAGAGAGGGAGAGACGGGAAAGGAGAGACAAGACAGACACAGAGAGAATATGGGGGCGTTAGATGTGATCTGGGTAGAAAATAAGGTGGATTAATGAGGCAAGATCTGTAAAGAGGAAGAGCAGAAAGATTTCTAACTAGTTTTTCAAAAAGATAACCTTGGAAACACCAAACAGAATTTAATTGAAAGAACGCCAACAAACTACATTTATTAAATCCAATTAGAAGAGAGTCCCTGCAGAGTATAAGAAGCTGCATAACCGCTTTCTCTGCAAAGACAAACATGATTGCAGTGTTTTAACTCCTTGCAGTTATTGCAATACTCTGACCACCCCACCTAGATTTTTAAGCATTCAACTTTTTTTTATAAGAAGACTTTGAAAGAAACTTAAAATTCGAGTGTTTAACGAGGCTAAGATATTTGCTAATAATGTTTCCTTTTCATAGGTCTATATAAAGGGCATTTAACAATTAAGGCATTTCCCTTATTTTTTTTTTAAGATCCAGTATCTTTCATTGATTTTTCAAAATCACAAAGAATGTAGCTTCACCCTGCATAAACATCTAATCTTCTACTAAATTTCCAATCTAAAAATGTAATTTCTATTATTAATCACTGAATCAAAACAACACTGTTAGTAAGTTTCTGAATCTCAGGTTACAAAAGAAGATTTTTAGAGCATTTTTAATATGTTGTGCAATGTGCTGTTGTTTATTTGAACAGGATGGTTAATACTCCTGGTTTGTCCAGTGTCCAAATGGTTTGGTGTGCCCAATGATGTGGGCTGGCCTGGTGTTAAACACATCCCCCAAATTGTACAGGTTCTCAATCTAGGCCAAAAGGCTAAGTAACTCAGAGTTAGACCTTAGCTTCTTTGATCTTAACCAAAAGGATTACTTACTTCTGTAAGTATCCTGTGTTTAAATTTTCTATAGTGTCAAAGCAATAATATATATACATATTTCTCCAGGCAAAAGTACACCCAAATACTACTAAAATCAGTGGTAGTAAAATACACGCAGCTTTGTTTAATCTTTATCATAAGTACTGCAGGAGAGGGAATGTAAAAATGTTTGCTTCATCTTATAAATTGATAGTTTATAATAAAGACCAGTGAAAAGGTGTTGTGTTGTAGTTATTTTGTTAACTGTTATTCCTGTGCATTCCAGTTTATTGATATTCTCAGAATAACCCTTTCACCCTACTAACATATTTATAAAACAGTTTTAGTGAAAATGTCTAAAATGGTAGCTGCTGAAACATAAAATTTAACTATGTATTGTGTGTGTGTGTGTGTGTTAGTCCTGGTAGATTTCCTGGGCATTACAACTTCTAAACATATTATTTGTGCCTTCTCACATTTAATAAAGTTGTATGAATTTGGAATCCAGATTTCAAGATTATGGCTACATATTCTTATTCAATATGAGATTGTTGTTGTTGGTTTTTGGTTTGGTTTTTTTTAAATACAGGCACTGGAGAGAAGTGACATACTTCCGAAAGTCTAGAATAATCATTTTGAACAACATGCTTTTATCTGTTTAGTCACTGTTCTAGTTCCATTGCTTTCAGGTTTCTGTGCACAAATATAAATCTCCTTTTATGCCACGTCATAATTAAGTGCTACTGAAATCTCATTATTTTAAAAGTTCAATCATACATCTAATAACATAAAATAAACTCCCTAACTCAGTCCTGAATTTCCCTTTCAGACTAAAGTCTATCTTTTATTTCAACTCTTAGTTGTTTCATTTTTAAATCCTTAAATATATAGCATGGGGAGATGTTGAAGCTCTTTGGGTAAAATGTTAAAAAAAAAAAGAATAGAAAAAAGTAATATAACATTTTTTATAAAGCACATCAGTAAGCGATGTACAAACTTTGCAAACACCTTGTAATACTTTTTAGATTGCTTTCCCCACATAATATGTATTTACCCTGTCTTGTAAGATATTGCAATGTGACCTATTTTATTTTATGAGGTGTTTAGTTTTCTAAATTACTATTAAAACTGATTATTTTTGCAGAGAAGAGACACAAGTGGATAGAAAATTAGATTTAGTTGTGGGTACACAAGGCATTAAGATAAAAAGAGCTAGAACGTATAAATTGCAAAAAACATAATGAAACAGTGTGATAGGAATTTTGTAGCTCATGCATCCTCTCAAACAGATAAATATTTGTGTTGTAAATTGAATGGAAAAGTTTCAGCAAGATGGGGATGGTCTGAATAAAATTCCAGCCTGTGCCATTTTTCTCTAAAGTAATGACCTGGGCAAAATTCAATATGACTGAGTGAGCTATGCAAGCGTATTCTGGAAGCCAAGAGTGGGAGAGCCCGGAGAGAGGTGAAACGCAGGTCAGCGCGTCTAAGAAATATTAAAATGTTGGAGGGACGCGTGACACGCCTAGCTGTTTAACAAAGACTGCCAAACTATGAGATTAATACAAAAACTTAGGGACTCAGCTACAAAAATGCTCATAAGGGCCTATTGCTGGCTACAAGGAACAGCTGTTTTTCCTTTAAGACTTTTGTAGAGATGCACCAAAAATCTCTAAAAGAGAAGATCTTAAAAGTGGCTGAAGAGGACGGATAATATGCTGATATCCGGTGAGGGAGTGCCTTCCCTGTCCTTTCTGTTCTCCTGCTCTTGCGTTTGTTTTTGCTTTATTAGTTTACTTTCCGGGTAGCCAGAGACTCGTTGCAGGGTGCACTTGCGGGTCTGGAAGAAAGATTTTTGGTGGAAAAGGTAGGTTTAGTAATTGTACTGCACCTAGAACTGTTAGAAACGTGCTGGTGTGTTTACAAGCCTAACCTGTAGAACTTGTTTAATACGGATATGAAGAAAGAGATGAGGACGATCTTTATTGAAAAGGTTTTAAGAGACTACAATACAAAGTTGTTTAAAAGTCTATACTGATTAAACTATTTCACTTTGGTAAATTTAATCTGACAGGTGCTCACATCCTGCTTGATTTCACCTGTATATCTTGAATTTTTTTTTTGTTTTTTTTTGAAAAAATAGTTTTTTACTTCAAGGTTTTAAAGTTTTCTTTGTAGAAGGTTTTGATTCTGATTGTTTTTGGGTTGTTTTTTTTAAAAATGATACTCTAGAATGATACAAAAGGGAGTCCCTCCCCCTTCCCCACAACTAGTAACACCCGCGGGTGGGGGCAGTTACGTTAGGGGAGAAGTGCTCTGGTGGTCCCATCTTTTGATATGGAATATGAAAAACTCTGCTAAATATATTTATCTTTTTAGACTTCCAAAAATGCACATTTTTATTACTATAATAAAATGGTTAAAAAAAACACAAATTGAAGGAGCGCTGACTTTATTACAAATTAGTGATCATGAGTTAGAACATTTGGATTAAACACTAGGGGTGCTGCTGACGCTCCTATCGATTCATTACAATTGGTCTTTATAACCCAGAATGTATATTAAATAATACGTCTGTTCAACCGTGATCAATATAATCACTCTTTTATAGTATTTTGTATAAAAGTGTTTCACTGGAAAAAAAAATGACCCCCAAATGACTATAGGCAGCTAAAATAAATAAATTAAGCATCCCAAAGAAAGGAAGACCCTTCTATGGTTTTTCAGGATGTTTTGTTAAAGAGTTTACATTCACTTCTAAAGGTATTGTGGCCATTTGTAAATTTGAATTTAGCAACAAGTATACAAGAAGCTGAACCCTTCAACTTAGAAACCTAATCATCACAAGGCAATAAAACGGTTCTAAAGTGAGGGAATTCCCCCCCCCCCTCTCATTTCGGAAGACATCAGTTTCCTTAGCTTCTGTTTTATGGGGTGATAAAACAGAATTGGAAGAGGGTTGGAGGGATAGGTAGATCTTTGAGCTTTACAGTTTGCATTAAAACAGAAACTAACTAGAATAGATTTTACACCTATTTTCTTTATGTGCGTTGAGTTATAAGAAATGACTCCTTGAAATATGCATTAAATATTAGGGAGGCACTTGTCACTAGATTTTGAAAGGCTGTTAGAAGTAAAGAATATGAAATTGAAGTTATTCTTAAGATTAAACCGCTTCTCCAATCTTTTTTTTTTCAATAGTTGTTAAAAAAGCTTAATTTATTTATTTCAGCTGCCTATAGTCATTTGGGGGTTTCCCCCCCCCCCCCAGTAAAACACTTTTATACAAAACACTATAAAGAGTGATTATACTGAGCTAGGTAGATTTTCTTTGAAATCAGTTTACCACTGAATGTTATATATAACATTTCTTACATGGAGTGAAGTTATTTCACATTTTTTAAAGATTATTCTAGTGGTCTTTTATTTTCTGAAAGCAGGTATGCTTGAAATAACAAAAGTACGAATTTATATATGATTCTCACCGGAATGTGTTCTTCCGAGAGTTATTTATCCATATCAATTTGCCCTGAATTTAAAACTTTATAATTTTGCATTTGAAAATACTCCTTCCTTTTTGGAAATGGGACTCTTGATTTTTTTTTTCCAGTTGTGTGAAAAACAGATTGTCATTAATAATACATTTGTCCTTCTTTAAAGAGTTATATCACCCAACATGGTTAAATAATTTCTTAAGATCTGTCTTCCTGAACAAGTGGTTTAAAAATGTAACTATGTAAATACTCATATTTTACAGAAAATACCACCCTGTTTCTCAATTTAAAAAAAATTGTGCTAGCATGTGCTACTTTTTATGAGCTATTTTGTCTTTTCAGTAAGGATATGTATTGCCTTGTCTTTAATGCCAAAGTATCAAAATTTAATTTTTGCTTTTTATCTATAGCATATAAATTATATAAAAAATATATTAGTACCTTAAAATGTTTTCCAAGATTGAAAGAAAAACTAAATATCAATGTTTGAGTTCAATCAAAAGGAGAAACTCTGTCTTCTATATGTACCCTGTAGATCCGAATTTGTGTTAAGAAGTTTAATGTCACAAATTCGTACCTAGGGGAATATGTAGTTGACACAAACACTACAGTGACTCATCCAGAAGAGGAAAAAAGCCTCACAAGATTATTGTCACAATTTCAAGTCGCAAAAAATTTCTCTCTGTCTGGAACTTAAACTATACATTCGGCCATATTTAATTTCCTATTCCTTTATTTGTGTTAAAATCACTGCACTGGAATGGTGTCAAAATTCCTCATCTAATTTAAGTTTGGGAAAATTAAGTTTATTTTTCATGTAAAGAAAGATGTATGTGTGTGTCCTTGGAGGGAAACAGAAGTTACACAGCAACATAAGCCTTAACAAAAGTATTCTTTCTTTTAAAAATAATTTGCAAACATCAGCTATACTTACCTCATTTTTTGTTTTAATTTAGTTTTTTGTGCGGGGTTTTTTTTTTAGGGGGAGGGGGTTTTTGGTGTGCTGTTGGAGAGCTACTTCCGGGTTGACTAATGTTACATTTTTTTAAAATGAAAAATAAAAAAATCCTGCTTCAGAGCTAGAGCGAGGCATATTCCCTACAAGGGGATTCTTATCCCACTTTCTGATATAAAATAGGTTATCTAAGTCAGGAGCTAAATGTGATTTACTATGCTAGGTACCCCGAATTAGTTGATGAATTTTTTATCGATCTGAAACGAGCTCTATTTGTCTCTGCCCTGTATTCAGTGTCCAGTCCATTCTCTAACGATCAGCACCAGCAATAGCAATGAAATTTAAACAACGGCTACAGGGATCATAATGTATCATCTGATGTTGCATTTATTCTTATAAGACAGCAGCTAGATTACTGGGGGGGGTGGGGGGGGGATCATTTTTCCTTACATACAAGATGCACATACAAGACTTGTGCTAAAAAAAAAGGTTTAGTAGTTCGTTCACAACGGAATTGCTGACATTAAAAAAGAAAGACTATGCTATAAACAAAACAGAAAATTGATCCCCAGCAGACCGAAATATGTAAATATTGTGATAAAAGCACTATCTGCAGATCTTGCCGGACTCTGGTCGTTGTGAGCATATTTCCTTATCCGGGAATCGGAGGGCATCTTGTCATTGGCTCCGCGTGTCACATGGATACCTAACTTTGTTCACTTGACAGTAAGTAGGAGGGTTTTACGAAACAGGAAAACGAGTAAGGGATAGGAATAAATTTTAGTATATTTTGTGTGCAATTCAAAGAAATTAATGGCCATGAGTTCGTTTTTGATCAACTCCAACTATGTGGACCCAAAGTTTCCACCCTGCGAAGAATATTCTCAGAATGATTACCTTCCTAATCACTCTCCGGAGTATTACAGCAGTCAGAGGAGAGAAGACAGCTTCCAGCATGGAGCGATGTACCCGCGGTCAGCTTGCACAGAGAAACCCTACTCTTCCTGTAAGAGCTCCGGACAACAGCCAGTAGTGTTCTCCCCTAGGAGTCATGTCCATCCTCCGACCGGACTTCATAGCCAGCTCTCAGAGCAAAACTCCCACTGTGAGTCGGTCACCCCCAGTCCACCACCCTCTTGTAACCAAAACTCTCTCAACCAAAGTCCTCCCAGTTCTTCTTGCAAAGAGCCAGTGGTTTATCCCTGGATGAAAAAAGTCCATGTAACTACGGGTAAGTGAACTAAAAGTGTTTTCCTTTATACTTTCCAGCACCTGATAGTATTGAAGAAAGCTATTGCACCCGTTGTAAAATAGCCATTGTTTGAGATTTACGATCGCCTGTTTGTGGGGCAGTATAATTACATCCTCCATAAATTTTTATTGCACTACTTGGCCAAGTGCCTTTGAAGTCTGCTTTACCATCCTCCTCGAATTTCTTGCAAGCTACTTTTACTGCTGGGGCTTTTCCTACATTGGGGAGGGAGGGGTTTGTTTTTCTGTTTCCTATGTAACTGGCAGATTGGGTAAAGTTTAGTATGTTAGTTTAGTGTCACATTTGAGAAAGTTTGGACATTACTTATTAAAAAAAAAGATTAAGCAATCATAAAAGCCATAGAGGAACTCAGATAGCAAAGTCTTAGAAGCAGTTATCTGCTCACTGTTTTAAATAAAGAAGTGAAAGGGCAGTTTAGACAATTAGGAGATAGGTTAATGAATAAATGTGTTAATATTTTTCTGGTGGCCTGATACTGAATATTATATTATTTTAACTGTTTGGTTCATTTTCAACCAAATAGATATGCGGAAATATTGTTTTACATACTTGTTCAGAAACTTTTCAATAGCAAATGTTTATGTTTGTCTGTTTTTTCCCTAGTAAACCCCAATTACACAGGAGGAGAACCAAAGCGCTCCCGTACTGCATACACCAGACAACAAGTTCTAGAACTAGAGAAAGAGTTTCACTATAACCGATACCTGACCCGGAGGCGCAGAGTGGAAATAGCCCACTCACTCTGTGTGTCTGAGCGGCAGATAAAAATCTGGTTCCAGAACAGGAGAATGAAATGGAAAAAAGAGCACAAGCTTCCAAATACCAAAATCAGGTCTAATTCCTCCAACTCCTCTGGAAGTCTCCAAGTGCATGGAGGATCCCAAGGCCGTACCAACAGCCTCTAACACCCCCCTTCCCCAAGGAAAAGGAAACATCATATTGCTTCAGTTTTCAGGAAAATGGTCAATATATGAAAAGGGATTGTTATATTTATAAGCAGGGGAAAACTACAAAAAGCGCAGATTTGGGTTGTTGTTTTTTTTCGTGGCTTCCATTAAAAGAAGGTTGTAGATAGTAGTTTTCAGATTTGGCAAAGATGGATCCTTGTTTCATCTTTAATCACGCCAAACTCTGCCCCATTTGTCATGTTTACTCTGCGGTACAAAGGATGAACCTTATGCCTGCCATTTACCTTCACAACCAACATTCACTTTAATAAATGAGGCTCCCTTTCTGCTAGACGAACTGGATTTTTTTTCCACACAAAACTAAAGCATTTTCTGAGACAGTTCAAATTCACTAGTTTTTTGCAACAATATCTTTTTTTTTTTTTTTTTTTAAGAAAAAGACTACTCCACTTGTAAATGTGTTCAGTATTATTAGTTATATTGACTGAATAGATGCTCAATATTGTAATAGTCAGGGTCTTACAGAGATGGAAAGATGATATGACACCACAGATAGGGATAAAGGTAGACCAGCAAAATGTTGAATTTAAAAGAACCTTCACCATTTTTTGGCCACCAAATTAGTTTATCTGGCCTGTATTTCTGGAAAGTATATTTAGTTTAGTAAAAAAAAAAAAAAAAAAAGACTACTAAATTAATGTTGACTGACTTTTGATGGTATCAGCTGTGACTTTTAATCCAGAATAATTGTCGTGTATAAATACAGTCTAGTGCATTTTATACGGATAACGTGAACAAGAAAGCTCACCCCGATGGGAGCAAAGCTTTAACTTTATACGTTTTTTTTCTTGTTGAGATTGTTTGACATTCCAAATTATTTCATACAAACTTTGGGATTTATTCCAGTTCAGTGGCTCTTTTGATTGGGCCTTATTGTTTTTCTGTATGATGAGGCCCATCAATAACTGTACATAGTGACAGTAGAAATAAAATTTTTCATTGTGAATATAACCGTGTCTTTCCTGCAGATTAGAGTTTACGTTCTCATTTTTTTTTTTTTTCTGAAGCCTGGAGTGCTTTAGAGATTTTTCAGCAAAATACTCAACTTCACAACCGATACTCTGCCATCTAAATGTGTGTTTGACTATAGGATGAATCAACACTAAATAGTGTTGGCCTTCCATATAATGATTTATTTGTTCTGAGCAGGTATAATACTTTCCTCCTCTTTTTAAAACATAACACTATTGCACCATTTGCTTTCTGTTCTGAGTGTGTTGAGAAGGGAATGCGCGGTGCAGTAGATAAGGCAGTAGATACTGGTTTAAAAGGATACTCCTACGAGGTGTTTAATGCATTAATGAGTATAATTTTTGCACAGATGTTTCTCGGTGTTTGCAGGTTTCTGAGTATTTTTATATTACAAAGGAGCTTAGCTGCTGCAATATCTCAAACTCTGACAAGCAAATAGATAATCAAGAAGACAAATGGCTTCTTTTGTGAGACGCAGCTCTTGGATTAATTTTCATTTTCTTTCTCATAGCCAGTATTGAAAGTACAGCTTAGGTCGAAATGGCATTCTAGTTATAACAGATAAGTTTAAAAAATAAGCTGAAATGAACCTCTACATAAGAAAAGGAAAATATTTTCTTCTACATTTTCTATCAAATCATTATTGACTTGTTTACAACAGCAGGATATAAAATTTGTAACTATTCCTCCTTACATGTCATTTTCAAGGAATTATTTTCTCAACCATATTGAAAAATGCTGAAGTGAAAGATTATAATCCACTATAGATTGTGTGAAACTGTTGGTATCTCCATGAGCTTAGTCTGATTAACCAATATTTTACAACAAATGTCTTCAACAATAGGTTCCCGCAGCTTGTTGCAAATTTTGCAAGCTTCTTTTTAGTAAGCATTTTTCTTACAGCCAAAAATTTAAAGAATCTGAAAGAAATATTATTTTCAGATTAACTTTTAAAACTTAAATTGTAATAATTGTAAATAATATATTTTTTAAGTGGCACATGCTCCCAAGAATGTGATTCTATTGAATTAAATAAAAGCTGTTTCTAAGATGTATGAATAGAATGGAGAAAAGGATTTCTATAGAATCTAAAGTTCACAGCCATTATTTGTAGACAGAGCCAAGAAAAATGTGAGAATTATACAGAAAATCATTAATCACGTCTTTTCTTTAAATACTTATTCTTTTCCCTTTGTTATTCAACAGCAAATCTGGGAAGGCCCTCTGTTGGGGAAAAGTAGAAGAAACTCTTCAAGATTCTACACAGGCAATTCTTAGATCATAAAAGTCGAAAACTTTATTTCCCTGACTTCAGAAGAATTATACCAACATGAACCGTGTCTCAGGGGTTCCTGAGGAGAAAGATGAAAGCAAGGAAGGTAACACCAGTCTTTGTTTTACACAAGAATTTTTATTGCTTTATTGCTTCCGCTGCCAAGTAGGCTTCAAATCACTCCATTAAAAGAAACGTCCCTTGTAATTGTAGTCTTTCCCTGATTTTCTCTAGTTTTGGTAACTTTATTTGGTCTGATATGGGGAAAGAAGAGGTGGAAATAGGAATTTTGGTATATGTGTATGCTGGTGGTGGCGGGGGTGTGTGCGATGGGACAATGCACGGTATGCATTTTGAAGGGCTGAAAGTACTTTGTATTTGCCTATGTTTTATGAGAGAAAATATTTTTGTTCTGACTATTTTAAGCATACCTATCTAAACATTACCATAAATGTAATAAACAGTGAAACCCTCCGATACTTTGGAATAAAAGGCAAAACAATATTAGCAAAGAATTTACATACCTAGTGCAAAGCTGTTCCTAACAATATAGTTACATGTTTTTATGCTTTGCACTGACAATAAGTATGAAAGTATTATTTGGGTGCGATAATAAACAACTTATACCATGATTTAAATATATATATATATATGTTAGGGGAAGAAGCCAGTGTCTGCCCCCTAGGTAGCCTTTGTTAGAAAAGAAACTACTTCTAGTTCAGGATTTTCTGTTTAGATTTCTTTCTTTTCTTTTCTTTTTTAATTGTCTGAAATGAAATTGAAGCTGAAAATGAAGTAAAAGAAAGCAGAACTGGTGAACGCTGCAAGGAATAGACAGCGAGTTCATCCAGAGGACACGTTTTCTAAGCGATTAACTGTGTATAATAGCCAGAGAGTGACCTGGGAAACCCCTTGACCTTTTCAAGACTGGACATAGTTCTGTGTAACATTTTCGACATAGAACAGGACAGAATTACCCAAACTTTCCACTTCTAGAAAGAACCACTGTACCTAAACAATGCAAACCGACGTTACAGTCTGTGAATAGTCAGAACTCTTTGCTTTCCGTTCTTATATCAGTTCCCTTCATTTCTTTTTCTATAGTACCAAGAGAAAAATTGAACTGATAAGTACTTCTTATTTTGGAAATATTCCGTTCTTTATATTTCTGTTATTCTTGTTTAGTCTTCCATGCTTTTCTCCTGCCTTCAGAACTAGCTTGGTTGTATTAGTCCCAAAATATCAGACTCCCAAAACTAAATTAAAAACAAAACAAAACCCCCCATTAAAAATCCTATTACTTGGCCATGAAAACTGGGACTTATTGGTGGTTGTCTGGGGTTTGATTATGCCCGCATTTTACATGTGTTATATATATATATAAGAAGTATTCTGTTCGTTCACCATTGTCTATCTTTTCAGTAGAAATTTCTTTGTCCTTGAATACAATGAAACCCCACCCCTACACACACACTCAACCCCATCCTTGCTCATAGGCTTGAAAAAAACCTGTAATTTCATTTTAACTGTAACCCTCGGAAAAGCTTTCAGTGAGTGACCTGCAGGATTTAAATCTTATATAGTATCTGAAGCTTTTTAAATAAAAGTTTCTGGGGGGAAAAAATTAACTGAACATTGCTCATTGAGAGCATGTAAAAGGATAACGGCAAATGAGACAGAGACTGAAGCAGAGCCAGCTAAGGGCTTTTTAGTCAGGCTGCAAAATACAGACCAAATAAATAGTTGTAAATGATAGTTCTTATTGTCACAGGCCACTTGGCAAAAGGCTTTAGTTGAATTACTTCCCAGAATAACTAGTTAAATGACATTTATGATTCTTGTCTGGTATTCCTACCAGAAGTTGGAAGACAGCTGAACTAATCTAATTAATCCTGGAGAGAATTCTTTGTGAGCTGTGATATCTTTTGACTAATGTATAAACAACCTAAGGATCTTGAAGTACCTGAGCTTTCTATACCTGACAGGCCTCACATGGGCCATTTCTGAAAATCGGAATTATGTGTAATCTCCATAGCTCGTACTAAAAACATCTTTAGGTTATTCATATTTTGGAGCAATGAAAGCTATAATCTGATATAATTCTGTATTAATGGACAATTGCATTTTAGGAGGCTTTTTCCAGAAAAAAAATACATGTTCATTATATTTTAAAGATACCAAGTTAGAACTATCTTCCCCCTTTTTTTTCCCCCTAGCAAGGGAGGGTTGTAGTATCCTATGATTTGTTTCACCATAAAATATAAACTATATAAACAAAAGGTTATAAAAAGTTGAGTTGGTTTTGAAAAGTTATTTCTATCATTTTGTAATTCAAAATATATTTAATGGAAGGAAGAAATTGGTACAAACAAAATGTATATTCTTGTTGGCTATATGCTCAGATTTAAAAAAAAATAAAAAATAAACAGCTGTGGATTCGGTTTGGTCTGTTTTCCAAGGAAGGATCTGGCAGAGGGAGTTGGCGGTCTGAAGGTTTCTCAGCAGGCAGCTTCCCAATGACAGATTTATGATCCTCAATAAAAACGGCGTGGTTAAATTCGTAAATCAATCTCCCTTTCTCACTATATAAGCAAGACTACGTTTTATCTTCAGAAAAAAAGCTGCTTTGATGCTTGTACCTAGAAGGTTACAAACTTGTTTGTTCGTTGCTGCACTTCCTATTCTTTGAATTATCAGTTTGGTAATTTAAAGTTTGTGTTTTAAAAGCAGTGGGTTTTGTTTTGTTTTGTTTTTCAGGCAAAACCAGTAATTGGGATCTGTGCGGTTTTAATACATATAAAGACTTTTTATTCTTTTTTTTTTTTTTACAAATCATTTTTTTAACTCCTTTTGTTTCATTGTAGGATTTAATTTTGTAGGTGCAATTTCACTGTGAAAGTAAATTTTTGCATAAACTATTTTCACCTTTGAAAGAAAATTTCTACATTTCTTCTCCATGTGCAAATCTTTTAATGCAACTAAAGTACACTTAAAAACAAAATTTTAAAGTACATTTGTTAGGGGGCTTTCCCCCTTACAGAAAGTGAGGACTGCATAACTATAGCAGTCACACAAACAAAAAAGGACACACCTATTTCTGCTTCCTCCCTCACTAGAACTGGCATATCTTCTACATCACAGTGGCTCTTCACCAGTATAGTGGAACAGGATCCAAACACCAACATTTCAGATTTTTAAAAACCCACACCATTAATGTCATATGTATATGAATATTAGGTTTTGTGCTGCTCTTTGTGTGTCCATTATTTCTAAAATCAATCAACACTGTAGATATTCCAAAGTAATTTATCTAAATTCAAAATATCTTTTTTTAAAAAAACAACAACCCACCTAACCTGGACCAAAATGAAAATAATCTTAGCAAATTAGTCCTCAAAACAATAGGATAATATAATATGATTTTATATTATAAAGGTATCTAGACATAGAAAATAACTTACAAAATGAATGCTAACAAAGAACTGACATCAACAAATTATGTGAAAGGTGTATAGTATTCTCATCTGGAAGACGTCCAAAAGCCAAATATATACACACCACCTATTCTCTCTCTCACACACACACATACTGAATCTTTTTATATAGATAGATAAAGACATATAGGGATAGCTATATACTGTAGTTAGATAGATATAGATGTAAATATATAGATAGTATTGAAGAAATACAAAAAGTATATTCTCATACAATTAATTCAATTTAAAACTGTATCCCAGATTATTTTGAAGAAAATGTTGCTGTTCCAGTGGAAGGTCATAGTGGTCCTCTGAGTATGAAACCGAAAGACCCCCTTCCCCCTCCTGATCACGTGATTCATTAAATAATTAATGCAGAGGTTGCAGAATAGATATGTATTCGTCAGGAAAATCGCAGACATGGTCTCCTTGTGTCTGACGTGAAATTCAACTGTCCTTTAAAAAACAAGCCTATAGCAGAGAAAAATAGAGAGAAAGAAAGGGAGTCTGCAATAAAACAATTCTGGGAGCAGAGCCACACCGTGGGCTGGATTATTGTAAGTAACGGGCTTCCCAATGCTTAGCGTGTCTATATGTCCATGTAAATTTATTGTTTGTTATTAATGTTATTGTCGTAAAATGTGACAAATAGCTATCTTCATTTCCTCCCATTTCTCTTCACATGGTAGTATATGTGTTTATACCCATCGAGCCATTTCATTGATAATTTTTGGAATATTCTTTCTTACTCTCCCAACAACCTTTTCTTGATTTATTACAATAAGTGTGTCAGCAGCAGTGGTGCTGCCATTGTGTGTGTTTGTGAGAGAGTTGTGTTGTTTATGGTGGTGTCTGCGATAAATCATTTCAAACTGAAAATGATGTGCAAGTGATGATATTCTGGTATGAGGAACAACGTCTGATCTTCTCTGTTCGGCTCTCCCTGGAGTTGATTATTTCAGGCGATTTACAGTAATAGATCAACAGCTAATATGAAAGCTCTATAGCTGGGGGTCTTAAATTACAGCATCTGTGATTACCAATTAAGGGAAGATTTGTATAAATTTGGTAAAATGGGACCGCCTCATTGGTGTATAAACCTAACAGAAGACCAGGACCTTCATATAAACTTACAGCTACTAGTCTTACATTACAGCCATTCCCTTACCAGGGCCAACTTGCTTTTCATAGTAGTTTTCTTCTTCATTGGAATAGTGAACCAGAAATACACATGTGGATATGCTCAGATCTCAACCGAAAACAAACATGAATAGTACAAGAAAACAAGTTTCTGAAAAATATTTTGAAATATTTTATTTTCCAAGTAATAAGTTGACAGAAGAGTAACAGGAAAGCATGATATTATAATGGACTTCAGCACAATAAATAACACTGTTCACCGAACTGACAATAAGTACATTCAAGTCACTAAATTCATTACAGCATTCAGCAGTAATAAAACTGTAGAATTTCTGAAAGAAAAAGCATTGGCAATCAATTAAATAATTATGAATTGAATATAGTATCATAAGATGCAAAGTATCTTACAAAGAGAGAAAGATCTTTAACTGCTTAATTATACATAACATAACATAAATCTTTATTTATATCCCGCGAAAGTCTTTCGGTTCAAGGCGGTTTACAGGAAGAGTGTCTGAGGAGAGACAGCTCAATGGAGAAAGGACTGAAAATTGTATAGATTGTATACAATATGATCATGTATTTTTGACATACAGTATATGCATAGATGGATTGATGATAATACATTAATATAGATGTTAATAATGAATTTAAAGGAAAATGATCAGTAATTGCATTGGAAAACTACTACAATAGAATATAATATGTTCTCTTGCTTGTAGATCTTTCTGGAATCTTCAGCTGGGTTATACTTTAAAAATTGAACCTTATTAAGTTACTGGTGCACTCAGTAGCATTGCACATTTATCTGATTAGACCTGACGACGGATCTGGCAAATTTCTTCAAATTTAAGAAAAAGTCTAAAGGCTAGATGTTAAAATTGGGTAGTTGAATAGACAAAGATTTCCAACCTACTGTATAGGCAATAGGGGACAGAGAGCTAAGCTGCAATTAGATTTGTTTTGAAAGAGCATGTGCTCCAACTTATTAAAATCATGAAAAAAAGAGAAACAATAAATTTCCACTATTTCTGAAATATATATACTTTATAGTTCTCCACCTTCCATTTTATCTCTCTCTCTCTCTCTTCTCCCGGGAACTATTGCTAGTCAAATTTAACACTACTATTAATGGTAATATTTAACTCTGTCTGCCAGTGTAAACCTTTATGTAGTCAAATTACAGCGACTCAGTTATTTTCATTAAATATTAAGAGCTGCAGCAGCGAGGGAGATCAGGACTGGAGTCTGAGGAGGTAACCAACATCATTCATTCTCTGTCAAACTGACTTTTTTTTTTAATTGTGAGATTGAAAGCAGTTTTGGACATTTAACTTTAGGTTTATATGTTGTTAATTAAAAATTAACCAACCTGGAGTATTTATCTGAACTTGGATGATGTGAACTTATTCCTTTTTCTCAGATTATCATAAATAAACATTGCTCCTCTTCTCCAATAGACAACGGTTTCCCCAATGAATAAGTAGCCTTAAAACGTGTTCCAGTATTTGGTTTTAGTTTTAATCTCCGTTGTGAATACTTCTCAGCCGAAGAACTCAGATTTCATGGTCTCGGTAACTGAATAATGTTGAACATGGTGAAAACTAAATGAGAGGTGTACCTCCACCTGGATCGTTTATCCTAAATCTATTAATGATGTAATAAAAGCCTTCCACTTCCAGGCAAGAAACTCCAACTGGAAGCAATATTGGAGGTTCTGTCTTTGCATGCTTGGAACTGTGGCCTAATACATTGTCACCAAACTATAAATTCAATTTCAGATTTTGGTAAGCTAAGAGCTAGAATAATCAGAAACTGTAGATTTTGCTGGCTACATTCATCAAAAAGATTAGGTGATGAAAAAAGTTATTCTATTGTTATGCCCATTTCTATTTAAATCTTTTTTCACTAGAGAAGAAAGATGCAATGTTTTTCTAAAAGTGGGATATCTATTTTCATTGGAAATGGGGTTTGCTTTACAATACTGAAATTACACTCTACTTAGAAATTCCAAAGATATACACAATGGTTAATGTAGTAAAATAATCTCAGTATGCAAGCACAGCTGTATTACTGATCTCTCTCTTTCTCTTACCCCTCCCCCACATCTTTAGCTCACTTAAGGTCTGATGCCCAAGAGTTCCAAAAATGTACCCCTCTTTTGATCAAAGGAGGGAATAGTTGCTTATTTGTCTAATATGGATCTGGATGTATTATGACAGAAACAGTAGCTCTGTTATATTTCTATCTCATTAAAATATATTCTCATCTGTGTTCATTTTGGCAATAACACCATCATGGATCTTTAAGCCTTAAAAAAATATCTGCATATATAAGCACTTTACCTAAACCTTCTAGGTCATGGCCTTGCCCTCAACTCAAAGCTCTTGCTTTTGACTTGAGTGTCTGGTCTCTGTCTGTTTTAAATAGATTGTAAGCTCTATGGAGTAGGGACTGTCCATTATGTGTACCTATACAGTACTATGTGCATCTGGGTTATGTACTATAGAGATGCTAACAGTAATGTAAATATTTTAAAATAATTTCTTAAAATATAACGGAATTTTATGATGACTATATCTCTGGTTTTCAAAGCAGAATATTGATTGAAAACAGAGTTATTTGCAGGCCATAAGAAAACAATGCTTCCAGTATTTATTTCATGTGACCAAATAAAAGCTGAACTATTCCCTAACTTCCCAAATACATTTTTCATCCCCTAAAAATAAAGCAAGATACTTTTTTTCAAAAACACATTTCAGTTTTTAAGATCCAGACAATAATTTAAATTACAAAATGATGTAAAGGGAACATTTTCACTAAATTGTAAACCAGGAGAACAAGTGAAAGAAGCAGAATCTGAGAACAAAAGCAACTTACCCAAGGAACAAAGATATATCTTTTACTGTTATAAAAATTGAAGCCATATAGTTTTATTCATGGCTATCTTACAGCATTCAACATTTTCAGCAGGGTAAAATCAATTTATAGTAATCAGAAAAATAACTGGAATTTATATTTGACCTGTGAAACATACAGTTGCTATTACTAGTTTAACAATAGAGCAGTTGTCTGTTCAAGAAAGAGAATCACAATAGATATAAGATACATAAAAATTTCAAAGTTATGGTTAGACTTTAAAGTATCTATTGAAGGTGATATACTGCAATCTTTCTGATAGTAGAAATAATGGATAAAAATGTGACTTTTCTGAAGGATTTTTCCTGTTACCTTTAATCAGAAAGGAAAATATTTGGAATTAACTCTGGCCTTTCCAGCACTTTCCTCATCCATCCTTCGATGAACTAAGGAAATTAATTTCCACTTAAGGAAAAAAAAAAAAAAGATAACAATAAAGGAAAACCCTAATATTTTAAGGAGAGCTCTTTTTTAAATGAAAATACATTCTGAGACTTTCAGCATTTTAAGTGTTCAAACGTTATCTTACTTTTTATTAACTCTGTCCAAAGGAAAGGCAACAAACAAAGAAGCTTTTAACTGGAATCTGTTTCTACATTTCAAAGGGTTGTTATGTGGAAGGACCAGCATCCCAACTGATTTTTAAAAAATCTTTTTATATTTCAATTTTCAACAAAAGATCACATCAAAGCTATATTATAGTCATACAAAGTTACAGGAAAAGATTATATATGGCATATACCAGTAAGCATGCTTCTTTAATGGTCAAGGAATATTCTAATATTCCTATTAGCAAATGGTCTCCACCTTTTTGTAAAACTAAACAGCAGCTAAATTAAAATAGTATAATAAGGCATGTTGAGCTTATGATACATCAATATAGTCCTATATTTGAAGCATATTCCTAAAGCTTTTGTCTTACCTCCTTTTTTTTCAGCCAATGTGCAAGACTAGCCTACATAGGGAAAATCAGCCATATGAATTCCTTAGCTTTGTCAACATTTAAAGATTTTTCTGAAGAAGCCATATGGAATCAATTTCGAACACTGACATCGAGGAGAGCTCAGTTCCTGTTGGTCTTGAAAACCAAAATCCATTTGGTTCTCTTCTTTCCAACACGTCAGTCAGTAATATTCCCCTTTGGTAACCTTTAGGTATCTGTAAAAAGAAAGCTTCCAGATCGTTTTCCACTTTTCAGGAAAAGGATAAAATACATAAATGTCTCTTATGTAGGTTAGACGTCTTTGTGTGCTTTGGCTGCTTGTTTCCAACTGAATAAGGTAAAGTCAAGCCATCTTTGGAAAATTCACCAGAAAACCTGTCAAGGAGATCCACTGGGGTACAATAAATGTAATTTAACATTTTACTCTTTTACTGCTTCAGTTCAAATGCTTTCAGTAACTAATTTTCGATCTCCCCATGTATCGAGGTCATGGAAATTTTAAAGAACAGGTAAGGAAGCCTAAATGTAAATTGATACAATTATATAGTTAAGCAGTGACTGACACAGTGGCAAGATTTTCACTGGTCCACCATAAAGTAGAAATGAATTTGTAATAGATATCTGCTGAAAATGTACTATTGAATTTGTTGTTTTTCTATATTAATAACTATGCAGAAATGATATAGATGTTCTTTATTTTCTGTCTCTCCCGTTCCCTTCCCCCATCTCTCTGCTACTGTATGTATATATAGCGCAAAATATTCATTTCAAGTTTGAGCATCTGCAACGCTTTCTTCTTGTCTGTCTCTTGTTTGCTAAAATGTTAAATTTAACACCTACACTTTATTTGAAAAATAAAACCAAAAGGACAGCTTCCAAGAACAAAGTGTTAAATTGCAGAATGGATGTGAACATGATTTATGGCCTAGAAAAGTTTTGTTTACCTGAGGCAACTTCTAATTACAAGTGATCTTTAATTTCTGCTAACCAAAACAACATATAGGGTTCTGTATTTCTCCCCTATTCCTTTTGTTTCTATTTCGCCAGATGAAATGATTGTAAGAGATCTGATTACTTGACTTTCTTTCATTACCTAGAGTTAAGTCCGGAGAAAGAATTTTCCTGAACATTCATTTTCTTTTTGGCTAGTATATATTTAGGGTCTTATTCCTCAAAATTGTATCCATTGAGATGACTGCATGAAAAACTTTTGGAAAATACCAGGTGGGTGCTGAAAAGTTCTCAGCCCAACCAACCAACTTTTAAAATTCTGAGCATTATTTTGCTACTGTAACTGAAAAGAGTGTTATTTCGTTAAGTGCCAATTTGCAGAAATTAAATTCTCTGGGTTTTTTTTTTTTTTTTTTTTTTTTTACATTGTTTCAGATCATTGATTGAACCATATCCACAGTCATGCTATTATTGGTTGCTTTCTGCCTATATCTAATTATATATATTTTAATTTTGCAATATTATGGGCACCTTCAAAGGTGCATAAACATAGGGTATGAGGCTTTACAGTACTTGAAAGTGAAAAAGAAATATTTCCCCATCCTTATACTGGAAAGCAATTCCTGTCTTTTCCTACTGAATAATTTATTTACAGTCTGGGTGTTCTGGAGAGTAGAAAGACAATGATATAATATCATCTTCCCATCTCAAAATCATTTCATTAAAACCAATAGTTTGTAAAAGTGTACTCACACTTAACTCTGAAGGGTTCTTGCTTACCTTTTTGCAATTTGAGGAGAGTTAGTTGACCAACACATACCTGGAACAATATATACATTTTAAAGAGGACAGAAGTACTAAATCTTGTTATATAGATAGATATAGGCATATAGTGATAGCTATACAGTATACTGTAGTTAGATAGATATAGATGTAAATATATACATTTTAAAGAGGAGTGGAAGGACAAAAAGGATGGGTTTATATCAATGGCTTATCATTTCCTGAGGCAAACTGGTGTATATTTGCTGATAGTAGGACCCTGGTGCCCAGGCGTCTGATTTTTGCAGAAAATTGCTTTGCATTAAATTTCCTCAGCCTCAGAATTATTTTTGCTCGCCTCCAGCTAAACTTGAATTTTTTACCAAGCGCTTCATCTGTTCTGGAATGAAATCTGAGAGGAAACCACAAGGCTCTAAGTGACCATAATTTAATTGATTTTATCATAAATCATCAACATGATGAAGAACTTAAAGTTTTCATTGAAGTAAATTGATATTAATGGACTTTTTTTGAAATTCAGAGTCCATCTATTGTTGCTGCTTTCTGACTGTTTATTTTTTTGTACTTTTTCTCCAATACTGGGAAATAGACTCATTCTGGCTTCAGACCTTAATTAGAACCTTATAACAGCATAATGAGTTTCATATTGTTGGAGTTCGCTTTTATTTATTGATAATGATGTAGGAGAAGAGTAAGCGTTTTAGGAAATAATCAAGTGATTACTGCTTATAAATTGCTATGTTGTACTGCTTCAAATCTCTGACTCCTATACAATAAGAGCTATCGATAGATATGGACAGATATTTGCTATTTTAGATTATACTTTTAAAATGTATATTCATGTTCTTAGCTCGCTGCTAGAGATAAATCGATAGTATAGATATTGTATTATGTATATGCTTAGGAAGAAAAGGAAACATTTTCTAGATAATACCTAACTCTTAACTGATTTAGAAAGGGTCTGTGACCTTAGAAACCCTAAGGTCCAGTTAAAATGTTTTCAGAATAAGGGCACTGACACCCTGTTAACGATTACCAGTTTGCATTTATTTCCTTCTAATTAAAAATTAACTACGTAGTGCAGGAAACTGGATATTCCTGCCAGGCCCAGGCTTTTGATTTAAGCGACGAGCTTGATGAATCAAAGCAGTGTACTGTATCCAGCAGGGCCAGTGACCCATAACTTACAATGTCCAGCAAGAAGAGCACTCCACCTTCTCTATCATGGCAGAAGTACTGACATTAGGGATAAATACAACCGTGCTTTTAGACATTGCATGAAAAAAGTGGGTGACACTGAAGTTTAATGTTTCTTTCCCCCGTCAATATTCTTATTCGGTTTACTATAGCTGAAGCCCTTTTTCAATTCCTTTATGGAAAATGTCTGACAAAATAACCATTGCATTTCTGCAGTGAGATCCATTATTTATTTTTTAGTACTGAAGAGTTTGCGCTCCATGTTCAGCAAAATAAATAAAAAAAAAAAAATAAAAATCACAGTTTATTCTATCCGGAAATCAGGATCAACAATCAATTCTATACAGGTTTGGATTCCAGCAGATGAAGCCCATTCATCCAGAAAAAAATTCTAATAATTTGTAACGAAGTAGCTGAAATCTTCTACTTGTAAATCCACTAAATGAGGAGAAAATGTGGGTGGAAAGTAGAGCAGTACCCGGCTTTTTCCCCCCCCCCCCCAACACAGCAGAAAATCAGATTCTCACTTTCAGGGTGAAGAAAGACCTCACAGCTCTGTTCTGCCGCCTCTGCCACTTTCAGTACAACCCCCTCCACTCAAGCCAGGAAGCTGCCAGATGTAAGACTTTTTTTTTATTTTACATCCTTCTTTCATTCTTTTTCCTTAAAGCCAGAGTGAAACGTTGGATCTGCTTCGTTGCATAGATGCACACCTCCTTCTTGTCGCCAGGAAAAGAACACCCCGTCAAGTTTTCAGAAAAGTCGCTCAAAGAAAAACATAGAAGACTACAGCTTGCGAATTTTGGAGTATTTGCAGAGGTTAAAAAGTAGTTCATTGAACAAATTCTCAATAAAATTGCAAAACGTTGACGTACACCGGTCACGTGAGCGCATCAGTCAAGGCATTATTTTGGCATTTGGAAGAAAAAGGCCTTTTATCCACTGAAGCTCTGGTCGGCCACTTCTAAATAACTATTACACTCTGATTGCAAAAATTCAGAATGAAAAGTTTTGAAGATGGACTTTCCACGATCAGTGAATTATGGAAGAAATTTTAGAGGATGTTTAGCAAGTCAAAAATAATGGGGCCTGATTTTGTTTTATGTTTGGAGGCAATTCAAAAATATACTTCCCCTGATTGATCATTAATCTGGTGAGTTATTACGCTTCTAACAAAGATCATTTGAAAGAAAGAACTCTGAACTGTCACACAAAGTTGGAAATATTACACTTGGACCTATTCTTATCTATTGCTTCTTCATACCTTTTTAGACTTTTTTAATGCAAGAAAAGTGAAGAAAAAAATCTCTCATCAGAAACTCCTTCCATTTCTTCTACATGTAAAAGTACTGAACAGTTAGCTAAGACAAAAATGTTTTGTTCCTTTTTTCTGCTTAACACAGCCTCACCCTTTTACTTGGTTTTCTGCATTGAAATTAAAGACAAAAAATTGACTTGGTTTCAATCTAGCCAAATCTAATCTGGGAAGATCAACCTTCTTTTGTTGTTTAGTAAAGCAAGCTCTAGAGGGGCAGCGGAAAAGTTTTCAGCCCAACCAACAAAGTTGGGGCAGTCTCCATCGAGGGCTATATAGTTCAGTGATTTTTCCACTTTGTCGTTCCATTGTAAAAATACTGAATGAAAAAAGTGAAAAATTGATGCACTAAGTGTTTAGCCCTTCATGGAAACTGTCCCAACTTTGTTGGTTGGGCTGAAAACTTTTCAGCAACCCCTACTAGATATAGGCAGAATTCAAACGAAAACTAACCATCAGAATATGCGATTGCAACAAAAAGAATATTAATTATAGGCAGCAGTCTTGGAAAATTCAAGAAAGTCTTCCATGATTTATGTGTTTGGTATGTTTAGGATGATGTAATAAACAGGAGAAGGTTAAGGAAAGAACAGTTATTTGAGATCAATAACATCAACATTCAAACAGGAAACAGAATTATAATAGCACCAAAATGTATTTCAAAATAAAAATATGTGTCTGTTAAAGAGCTATCTGAACTATTTCAAAACTGATAGCTGTGTGTGTATGTGTGTGTGTTTTATAGAGCAAGTATCCCTTAATTCGCTACAATAGTGAAGTTTGCTAAAGGCAAAGGCAGAGTATTACTATCACTCATATTTTGGCATTTTGGAATATGGACCCTAACTGCTTAAGTTCATGTTTGGTGGATACTATAGCAGAAGTATTTAATTGCTTAAAATGTATCTTATAGGAAAACAAATGACTGGAGGATTTGTTAAGGAGATAATAAAAACAATGAATAATTGACTTTCAAAATAGCATAATTAAAAATGTAAACTCAATGCTTTTACAATTTCATAAAATAATAATAAAACTAATGTTCATAAAAGATCAGGATTAAAATATGTGTATTATGGACAATTTTCATGCTTACCTTCATTTTTACTATAATAATCCAAAACAAACCCTCCGGTGTTGTGCAAATATTTTAGTTTCTTATGCTTTTTTATCTAACTACATATAATTTTGCATATAATATAATAACACTATGGGCTCCTTTTACAAAGGTGTGCTAACGTTTTTAGTGCATGCACAAGATTAGCACACGCTACCTGAAAAACTACCGCCTGCTCAAGAGGAGGAGGTAGCAGCTAGCATGCATGGCATTTTAGCACACGCTAAGCACGCGCTAAAACCGCTAGCACGCCTTTGTAAAAGGAGCCCTATATGTCATTTAAAAATCAAAAAGCTGTAGCACTTTAAATAGATTATAAATGACTTTTCATACCTATAATTTATAAAAAGACGTGTAAAGTTTTTAGTGTGCAGGTGAACTCAATTCAAATTTTTTTTGGGAACTGGTGATCCATCCTGTGGTATTTTTTTCTGTTACAGTTCTTTTTCCCATTTCACTTCCTCTGCTGTTTCATATTTACTGGACAAGGCAACTGAAAATCGGTGAGTTTGATAGAATATATTGATTATTCAAAATAAAAATACATTTCATCCATTTAAAACTTTGACAAAACTATACAACAGAAGTAAAAAGATAGCATATAGAATTTAAGTTATACATACGCATTTTATACTGTCTTTTCCAAACTGGATTTAAATTTTACAGTGGGGAGTGTGTGGCGTAGTGGTTAGAGCTACAGCCTCAGCACCCTGAGGTTATGGGTTCAAATCCCTTGCTGCTCCTTGTGACTATGGGCAAGTCACTCCCCTAGGCACACTAGAATTTGAGCCCAGCAGGACAGATAGGGAAATTTGATAAAGTACCTGAATGTAAAACCACTTTATAAAAATTGAGAAATATTGGAGTGATTAGTGCTAAAAGAAACAAAAACATATTTACATTAAAATACCTGTATTCCCACAGTTACAAAAGTTATTTTACAAGTATATTGCTTTCTTCTACAAATTAGCAGTTTGTGATTCTTGAATCCATTTTTTGTTGGGGGTGGAGGTAGGAGTGGGGAGAGGGTACTTCAGGTATCCTTTATCTATAGCAGAAAAGATCTTGAATCAATTGAAGAAATTTTAGGTTTATTCAACTTAATAAAGTAAACAATCTGAAAAAATGTTTAATAAGCCTATTATGGATCTCAAAAACATACTATCATTCTAGGATCTCAATGTTCCTCCCAATACTTAGGGAAAATGTGATAATTCTGAAAAGGTGTTTGCAAAGTGCTTATGATTTTTACATTTGTCCTGCATTAGAGTCACTCAGAACTGAGCACTTAGAGGCCTTGATTACTAAGAATTTTCAGTGCTTGTTAAGGTGATCTTGGTGTAGCTTGTGTTTCCAGTTCCCTGTTGGAGTCTCCACTGTCATAGTGGCCTTCTCATACATAAGCCATATTAAGGTGACCAAAAGAGAGATTTTCCCTTGAATGATTTAGATTATAGACCATAAAAATGAATGCCAATGCGTATTAGTAAAACCAGATAAGAGCGTTTTCCAGCATTGTAACCCCTTTTTTTAAATCTGAAGATTGTGGTAAGAAGAATGGGTGAAAATGTTAAAATTAAAACATTCAAAGCACAATATGGTAAAATAATTCAACTATTTTCCTTAAAAGCTGTTTAGTAGACACCAAAAAGAAGAAATACATCAAAATAATTAATGCAAACATTACATTCCAAAAACAACCAAAAAAAACTTGTTAATGATTCTTTTAGATATTCGTATTCTTTCCTTTATTTTGTAAACTTAAATTAGTAGTCAGCACTTAATCAAATGTTATGCCAGAAAAAAACATTTTAGAAAGCAGAAATAGTTGAAACATGCAACAATAGTGCAATAGAAAAATGTGCAGACACCCAAATTCTTTTCCATCTTCTTCCCACGCCGTTTTACTTGCTTCTTTTCATGTACCTACATGAAATGCATCTTTTAAAGTTCCTGTTTACATCTACCAGGGAAAGAGAGAGAGAGAGAGAGGGGGGGGGAAGGAGGGAGGGGGAGGGAGCATAAATCTTACCTAGCCATAAACGACAGGAATAGTGTCTTGCATTAAAAAAAATTAGCCTTAAACACCTCCTTGCTTATTTTCTTTATGTGCCTTTTGTATTTTTCTTTTGCCTCCTCTTTTGAAGTGCAAATTTTCTTTTCTTCAGAACATAAGCGATAAAGTGATCCCTCATTCTGAAGCACTAACACAAAATTTTCCCATTAAAGTTTGCAGGAACCTCTGCTGGTGCTGCTGCATCCAGATTCCCCTTAAGCTCTTCACACTGACGATTTGCTGGCCTGTGAGCTCCCTCCCCTTTCTGAAGATTCTCACTCCCTCGTCTCTAGTGCGTTCTCAAACTTTTTGTAAATTACTATTTTATTACTTGTCGAAATTTATCTCAAAAGGGAAAACAAATCTAGAGCCAATTTTTGAGAGCAGCTCCTGGTATCGATTATTGAAATAAAGCTTGAGAAGTGGCAGCCAAATGAAATTCTATAGATTCAAATGGTGTATTAGCACAGATAGACAACAAATTGTTAAGCACGTGAATCTACAGAAAAGCTTTGCTACCTCCAGTCTAGGCCTCTCTGTCCACCACGTCTGCAATTAGCATAATGTTTCACTAGTGACGCTGTCTTTAGCATGGATTAACGCTCCTTGGCTTGCCCAGCTCTCCAAAGCAAATCTTAGCCTTTTACTAAAATATCTCCCAGTTTTTCTGTTGAAAATTCCCAAGGAAGGCATGTATACTTGGGCTTTTTCTGTTCGCATTTGGCTGTGGAAAAGAAGAGGCCATTGTTATCAGCGAGCAGGGCGTACCAGTCTACAGGGCAACCAGAAGCACAGACTTGTCCATTCAAAGCCATGAGCTTTCTACGGATCTTGGAAGCTGTACCATCTTTGCCTTTACAAACGGAGTGAATCTGAGCAGCTGTACCCCAGCCTGCACTGGCAAATCCTTGGCTTTCCTACCGGATTTGTATATTCCCTAACAGGGGAGATTTCTCGCTTATTGATTGCGTTGGTGCTGGATGTGAAAATATATTATGTCTGCCCGTGCTTTCCTCGTCAGAGGCTAAGGTAAGCTGGACTCGAATAGGCTATCACTTTGTGAATGGCGGAGTATATGTCCCAGTGATTTATGACCATATGACTTCAATCTCGGTTCAAGAAGAGTTCACAAGCTTTAAGCTTCCTTCCACGCAGCCAGTCGGGGGTTTTTTTTTCCCCCCTTTTTATTTCCTGCCCACATCAAAAGCCTTTGCTTATACTCGAATCTAGTTATTTCGAAGATCGGAAAATCTAAGGAATCTCCTTATTTTCCAAAGCAGATTCATGCAGAGAGGCTCCAGGATTTGAGGTGCCTTTAGAGCACCTCCCTATCGTTGCTTGTCCACCCTTGAATGTTTGATTTTGTTTATGCTTTTATAAAGGGTCTATTTATGATAGATTTCGTTTCTTTCTTTTTTTTTTTTTTTTTTTTAATAAAATGGATAACGGAATGATGTGAAATTAAATAATGTATAAAGATAAGATTATAGAATTTATGATTTCCAACATGGAGATATGTAATAAAAGAAAACGGATTTCCCCCTGCTCTTTGTACACATTTCCAGGGCTCCCCAAAACCTCCTGCCAGTTTCTAGTTCATTGTTTCCAGTCTGAACGTCCACTGCCTTTTCTGGCCTCGCATTTCTTGCCGAAGTTCCCCAGATGGGAGTGTTCTTACTTATTTAATTCTATTATAATTTGCAAGGAAACTTGAAAGCTTTGTTAACATTGAAAAACAAACTAGGATAGACCCTACTGGAGTTAATTGGAACATGATATAATTTAATATTTATTATTCTGGCTGAGATTTTAAACAATTCCTTGGAGTAAATAATTAGGATTCCGGCCGTCCGCAACGAAGATAAATGAGCGACATTTGTGACGTGTTGAGAGATGAGATAGAAAAAGCCCATCTAAGCACAACGGGTTTGGCTTTTAGCTTTAACTTATTTTATGTTTTAAAACCTTTTGTCATTTCTATTATTTTAGCCTGTTTCTGATTAACTCTCTTTCAAAAAATAACACACGATAAACATCAGGCAGGCCTAAAACCTATTCCTTAAGCAGCCATGCAATTCAACCAAATATTTTATTATAAAAAAATAGTTAATTGTGCACTCATTGGTTTATAAATTATCTCGTCCTTAGATATAGAAATCACATTTAAAAAAGAAGAAAAAATATACATTTGATTATTTTTAAAATCCTCTGGCAATTTCTGAGTGATCATATGAAATGAAAAAGCTCCCTTTTAGAATGTTGTATCAGTATTAATATTTTACAAATTATAAAATTATATCTACAGATGCAAATATATAATAATACTCTTGGAAACTGAACATAAATTATAGAGCAATAAAACAATGAATATTTATTTGGGAAAGTAGACATTTCCTAGTAATTGTTAAATGTCTTACAGGTAGGAGTAAAACCAATAGGCCAAATGTTAAACAATTTGTTAGGAATATGATTATATAATGAAAAGTATGGTATAAATAGGAAAATAATATCAACGGACCCCCCAAAAATGTTAACTCTGCTAGCAGATCCTCTTTTTCTGTAAGGGTTCTGAAAAACTCCCAGCCTTTTAAAGATCTGTTTACTGCTTGAGTGATTCACATACATCAAATTATTTCTTGCCAAGACTATTATTCCTTTTTGTGTACAAAAGTTCAAGCTTTGAGCAACAGAAAACCAATACCGGTTTTTCCGGTTTTTATTTTTTTCAGTCTGGGAGGTAGTGGGGGAGAACAATGCTAAATTTTAGCCCAAAACCTGAAGACAAATATATTTTAAAGCAAAAGTGATTGTGCAAGTTGATTTATATATATATATATATATCATTTTGTATTTTAATGTGTAAATTCTCTAAAATACCAACCAGAATTAACAAATAGTATTTAATAGGAAAAATAGCAATAAACATCTGTTAGGAAATATATTCAAAAAATGATATTTAGAAATATGTGCAAATACAACCTAACAAAGAATTTTGTAAATAATGATTTTAAAATTTATTTTTTTTTTTGCTAACAACTAACATTGATATAAAGTTAACTTTAGGTTAATATTAGTTTACATAGAAAAAGTAAACTATACAAACAAGGACTGTAAAATAGTGTGACTCCTTTGTGATATTTGCTCCTATACATTGAAAACATTTGGGTTTTATTATTTAACATAATTAAAAACTGAAATTTTCTTTAACGCTGTAGAAGTCTGATTATGTCATATTTTCATTAGATATGTGATGTATTTTTATGACTATGGTATCCAACTTTATTTATTATACCTTTCTTAACTATATATATATACATATATATATATATATATATATAATTTATTTATTCATTCAATTTTCTGTACCATTCTCCCAGGGTAGCTCAGAATGGTTTACATGAATTTATTCAGGTACTCAAGCATATATATATATATGTCAGCTTAAGAAAACAAACATTTTAAGAAGGCATCTTTCTTCCAGAAATGTTTAACTTAAAAATTAAATATTTAATTAGATAAGCCTATCTAAATGAGAAATCAGAACAAATCTAGTCAGAACATCTGCTAGTTCTGTTATGTAGAAATCTATTCATGTCATGTGCTTTTCACTACCTAAGATGGATTCATAGCCAGTGCAGTGTTATTATGTGTTTCTTCTAACCTTTTAGGTCAGCTTCCAATAGATAACTGGAAACGGATTGTCACGTGACTTTGGGGTGCCAATGTTCTTCCGTAAGGGTGTCAGGACCCTGGTAGTGGCTGAAAATAAAGTTTGGGAATCCAAGAGATGCAGAAAACCACTTATTACGACAACTCAACTCTTTTTGGAGGCTATTCATACCAGGGTGCCAATGGTTTTGGGTATGATGGTCCACAACAACCCTTCCAAACTTCTCAGGTTGAGAATGACTATCAGAGGTCTGCATGCTCCCTTCAGTCCCTGGGCAACACAGCATCACATCCAAAAAGTAAAGACCTGAATGGAAGTTGCATGCGTCCAAGCCTGCCCCCTGAACATCATCAACCCCCACCCGTCTCTCCACCCCAAAACTCTGCCCCTAACAGCAACAGTAACAGCAGCAATAACCAACCCAGTAGCAGTAAAGCTGCCCCCACCAAGGCAAGCCTTGGATCAAACGCCACCCTCACTAAACAAATTTTCCCCTGGATGAAAGAATCAAGACAAAATTCGAAACAGAAAACCAGCTCCCCTACCACAGGTACAAAACTGTTTTTTAAAAATATTTATTTCCTAACAGGGGTTGTGAGGTGAGGCCATTAGTCAAAATATTCTGATGTAAAGTGAATGAAAACATAAATAATTTTTCAATGTTTGAAATATTAACAAAACAAAATTTAGAGTTTCAGTTTTTCTACATTATACAGATCAGCTTAAGGAGTTTGATTACATGTTACTTAAATATCAATACTTTTTGTAAATATCTGTATAGTTGTACACTTAAGCATTGTATGAAAAATAAATAACTATATTTATTTCTATTATATATGCTTGAATATACACAGATTTATCCTTATAAATAGTACCAGAAAAAAACATTTATTCTAAAATTATGTTAAAATAATCTAATGATAAATAAATGCTCATAAAATCCTTGTCCTTATGACATGATCACATTTGTTTAAAGCAGGGCAGCTTTGAGGACCAGAACTCTTAATAAATGCCACGATTATAAAGTGCAGACCAACCTAAAGGGGGTTAAGACTTTAGCCTGTTACAGGATTTATTAAGAAATGATGCATTCAATTTCTGCATGTAGTAATTATCTTTTATTTCATTTCAACTGGCAGATAGCTGCAGCAGTGACAAAAGCCCCCCGGGTTCCTCCGCCTCCAAGAGGGCACGCACAGCTTACACAAGTGCGCAGCTGGTGGAGCTGGAGAAGGAATTCCACTTCAATCGCTACCTTTGCAGGCCTCGGAGGGTTGAAATGGCGAACCTGCTCAATCTCAGCGAAAGGCAGATCAAAATCTGGTTCCAAAACCGTAGGATGAAATACAAAAAGGATCAGAAATTAAAGGGGATGGGGTCCTCTTCTGGGGGACCCTCACCTACAGGCAGCCCACCCCTGCCTATGCAATCAACTGCAGGATTCCTGAGCTCCATGCACTCAATGACAAATAATTATGATGCTCCTTCTCCTCCACCTTTCAATAAATCCCACCAGAATGCCTATACTATGGCAACCAGCTATCAGAATCCCATTAAAGGTTGTCCTTCACAACAAAAATATGCCAACACCACGCCCACACCTGAATACGATCCTCATGGTTTACAGGGTAATGGGGGGAACTATGGAACTCCCAATATGCAAAATAGTCCAGTGTATGTTGGAGGTAACTATGTGGATTGTATGCCAGCCTCTGGCCCTTCTCTTTATGGCCTCAATCACCTGCCACATCACCAATCAACCAACATTGACTACAATGGGGCTCCTCCAATATCATCAAACCAGCATCATGGACCTTGTGACACACATCCAACATATACAGACCTTTCCACACACCATCCATCTCAGGGCAGAATTCAAGAAGCGCCCAAATTGACCCATCTGTAATTGGCCGATTTGTAATGACTGTGAAGACGGGGGGTGCAGCGGGGGATGAACATCCCCCCTATGGAATTTTTCATTTGGAAACATTTGTGTTAAATTGACAATAGTTAGTTCAGAGTAAAGACTGGTTATTTGCATTTCACAGATTTGGTAACGGATTTTATTCAGCAGTAATGTTCATAAATAAATGTAACATTGTCATATGTAAGTCTTGAATGTAGATTTCTGCTTCAACACATATGCTTGTGAATGTATGTGGGCAGTTTTACAGAAATCAAAAATGGACATATTACAAAGCATTCATGTGATATGTATGGATGACTGGTATTTAAGAAAGATGAATTCCATTTTAACATTTGTGGGTTCTCAAATATAAACAGGAATAGAAAAACCTCATTATACACACCGATTTATGTGAAACTACCCATAACCTTCAATAAGTCACCACCTAGAGTTCTTTGTTTTAATTTTTAAAGTATTCATATCAAATTGTCTCTACTGCTGGTTGACTATTTTTCATGTGCTGAATTTAGTAGTTTTCCAAAGGCTTGAGAGATGTGAAAGATTCAGAAGAAATACCTGCAATAAAGCTGAATGTTATTTTGAAAGTCCAAAGAGATGGAAATCTTGAATTCAAAGGGATAGTTATCAGGTTTGGATTTATTAGGTCACCCCCTTGTTCTTTGTACTATGATGTCTTCAATTCAACACGATCCATAGGATTCCTTGAAAAACAATCTTTTACATCTTCGCTAATTTAATGTGGAAACAGGGTATATTTTAACTAATTGTCCTCTAAAATAAAACAGAAAGGCAATTTGCCTTTGGTACTAGCCAATGCTTTTTATAAGGACATCTTTAATGCACTTAGAGTTTACATTTAATGGGTGAAATAGCTTTGAAAGACATTGGTCAACTCAATCGTGATGTCTTTCAAGTGTGTATTCTGGTGGTCATCTATTTATTGATTAATATATCCAATTAAGATATTTTCTTTTCTTTTGTATTATTTATCCCCAACATTATGTATTTATATGAAAAAGAAACAGATTGTACTTTTTTTTAGTCTTTACTTGTTATAAAGAACGTTGTGTTTCCTGTTATTGTAATATCAAACTTATTTTAGTTCTTGTAATTTAGAGAAGCCAGTAGTTTTCTGTTATCCTTGTACTTATGAATGATGTAATTAGTTCTACTGGAGGCATGAGAGGAGATCCAGACTGTAATTGTATAGTCTTGAATTAGATGAAGTATAGCTACTCCCCTCCCCCCATTGGACAGATTCTTTGTTCTTGGTATTTTTCTTGCTAAAGGGTTGTCTGTTCCATAATTCTTAAATAAACTTTCTGTTTTACATTTTATCTTGTCCTGTTAGTTGGGCATAAAACTGAAATAATACTTAAGTTCATTATCTAATTTGGGGATTTTGAAAATGCTAGAGACCTTTCTCTGGGGTTACAATACTATTTGTTTTACCTCAGAAATTGTTTATTGGCAATAGAATATGGTATTTAATTTGGTTAAAATGATTTGACGTTGGCTTACAGTCTTTCCTTTGCTTATATATATATATATATACATATCTATATATTTATAAAATTATGTGCCTTTTCCTATAAGAGGCAGAAAGCCGAGAACGAGCCTGTTAGCTGTGACTAAAGTTCACAGTTCTTTTCTGGAGATACAAAGAATAATCACGTGGTATTCAAGCTAAGTAACGATTGGGCCTAAAATGAAAACAAAGGAGAATCATTAATCACAAAAAGCACAAAGTTTTCATGTTGATATTTTACACTGAAGCGAAATCACAGCACTAAGTAAAACTGGAGATGCTATGATTAGATTAAAAGTTAAAGATAAGATATATAAATTTAGCAGAACATAAAACTGGGTATAATTCCCAATTTATGGCCAAAAGTGTTAAAGAAAACTTACATAACAGACAGAGATTATGAGATTTCTTCTGACACCAGGTTTTGAACTAGCTAAGATGAAAATCAAAGATCCTATTGTATCAGAATCTGAGGTCCAGTATAAGGATACAAAGGAGAGAAAATGTTCTCAAAACTGAAATATTAGAGAGATGTCGATGTTTTTAAACCCTTTACATATTTCTGATTATAACACAGGTCCTTAAATGTCTTTAATTATACATCCAGATATTTTGTTTTAGGAGAATGTACACTCACTAGACTTTCATCGACATTAATTTTAAAAGCAAAATGCAAGAATGGTCATTACGCCCTTTGTGCAACGATAAATAACAATAGAAAACATAACCTGTTTTCTCTGCCCTGTATTGTAACCGAGCTCAGTTCATCCAGGCAGTAAGTAATTTAACATTCGGTGATACTATAATTTAAAAGCAGAAAAGCGTGGAAACTTTGATTGGGATGAAATAATACTCGGAGGGGGTGGGGGGAAGGGCTAGAATATAATTTTCTGGATGATGTAACCGAGTTAAAATAGTAGGCGCCATCTTGTTCCATTTGTATCGTTCTTCGATAGGGAGTTCTCTGAATTGCATTAAAACAAGTGAGAGGAAAAAGCGACAACATCCATAACCCAAAGAAAAAGGTGTCCCCATGCGCTGCTGCCTGACTTCTGATAGCTTTCCCCTTGGAGCTTCCGCGGTCTCTGTTATTTTTGTACCTTATTGCATGAAAACGAGTCTGATTTCGCCTTAAAACCAAAGTTTTCACATATCCATAATCTTTCAGTACATTTAGAAATTGTTAGGACTGTAAACCATGCCTTCCGTCTTCTATTTTAAATGGAACACACATAAAGTGAAAACAAAACTAATTGAAGGGAAAATTGCTTTATTTCATGCCATCTAGGTAGCTTTAAAGTTGCCCATCAAAACTAGTTAATTTGATCCTTTAATTTATGTTGTGTGTCCCTGCAGATAAGAAATTTTGGTTCAAGCACTTTCTTTGGTTTTACAAGTAGTGCTTTTTCGTGAGTAGAAAATAAAATAAAATCGTTTAAGAAATAGTAAAATAAAATAAACAAACAATTTTAAATATAATTTCCATTTAAAGTTTGTTTCCAAGTGGAGAATTAAAAGTTCTATTTCTCTTTCATGAGCAGGAACCAAGTAGGTTTTAGATTTATGGTTTTCTCGTTAAATATTTACCACCCACACGGATGTTTTATAGACAAAAGACTTTTAGCTTTGCTGCCTGATTGCATTTCGCTTGGACGCAGAGCTTAAACACGAGTTTCAGTAAAGAAAAAGCAGGGTCTGAGAACAGTGATGTTGCCTGCCTTTTCCATACTCTAAGCGTTTCTTTTATACTTCACTTTTTTTAAAAAATTCGGATACCAAGAAGAAACTTGAGTGTTTTTGTTTTTTAAATTAAAGTTTCTGTCTCTGGCTTTCCTTGGCAGCTCTAAGAAAAGCTTACATTCTTTGATGCTTTAGTGAGAGTGGGCTGTCACAGAGCTTTGCTGCAGGGAGATTGATTGTTCCCCTCCCTGTGCTTTCCTTTGGATGCCTCAAAATGTACTTGCTCAGGAGCAACATTTCCTTGCATTTATTATTTATTTTTATAAACTTAGCAAAAAGCTACATTTATTAACGTAGAAAAAAAAATCAGATTTGAATAGGTCACTAAACTTTCCGTTTTAAAAATCAAATAGGGATTTACACTATTAACAGAATGCTAGTAATTAAGATCTAAGACTGAAGCTGCTAAAGATGAAATCGATATCTCATGTTTACACTGATGGCATAGAGGCTAATCTTCTTATTAACTTATTGTTAATTTTCCATTTCACTGTACGGTAAAACTAAAAATCAAAACCAAAAACCCCTTATTCAAACTTTTATACTGACCTGAACGCCTCAGACCCTGGAGGCTTTGTTTGCCAGAGGTCCAACTTGCTTTAAATGTTTGCCTTAACTTTCCCTCTTGTTTGTGGAGACTGCTTCAAATTTAACTTGTGAAAGTTCTTTTCTATTCCTCGATTCATTCACTGGTGTCAAAACTTTAAAGATTAATGAGTTTGCTTCTTAATTGCTCTGCCTACCAGACTGTGCTTATCATAAGCTGGTTGTTGTTTTTTTTCTGAAACAGGTAGGGAACAGTTAAAAATAAAATGCTTTATTCCGATTTTTTTTACCCTCACCAGGCTTGTGTAGCCATTACGTGGAATTATGCACATTTTAGAGTCAATCTAATAAATTCCAAAAGAAAAATATGTTTTCTCTGGAGTTTTTGAATCAATTAAAAATAATAATGCTTTCTGTTTTCAACCAGGCCTCGCTGAGGATTGGCCAGTGTTGGTCACATGACCAGGAATTGGACGCAATTTCGCCCTAGTCTCCAGTTTAATAGAGCAAGGTCCCCATACGCCAGTATTATCAGCAATATACAATTATAAAGCCTACCAATAAAATTGTGACCTTAATACTTCTTCGATTTCCTCTCTCACATTTGGCCTACAAAGCCATGAATTTTGAATTTGAGAGGGAGATCGGGTTTATAAATAGTCAGCCTTCGCTTGCAGAGTGCCTGACGTCTTTTCCCGCTGTCCTGGAGACATTTCAAACTTCATCAATCAAGGAGTCGACATTAATTCCTCCTCCTTTTGAACAAACCATCCCCAGCCTGAATCCATGCTCCAGCAGCCAGCCGAGACCAAGAAGCCAAAAAAGAGCAGCAAATGGCCTTGTCCAGCAGTCCCTGGTCCAGTCGGGCTCTTTGGTCGCAGAGTTCCCCTGGATGAAAGAGAAGAAATCAGCCAAGAAAGGCAACCAGGCTGCATCTTCCTCTTCCTCCCCATCTCCCCCATCTTCCTCGGTGCCAGGCTCTGCGGTTGACTCTCCAGAAGGTCTGTAAAATTGGGGGCTCCTTAGATTTGGGAGCAGACTTATTAAAACCGAAATGGCATAAAGCAAAATGAGGTGTATGTGTTCCATATGCTATACTATCTTTGCTGGAATACTCTCCTTTCACTGTTAAAATGAATATAAGCTCCAGACTATCTTTGTTGAAAGGGATGGGGGGAAGCTGGGCAGCAGCACACCGAGGAAGGTTTATGGCTGGCAAGTGACATTTCTGGGTTCTCAGGAGTCTTTGGGTGACTCTCATTGGGGAATGTAGGTGATGTAATAAAGGAGAAAGATACGAATCTGTTTTCAATACTAATATAAATGCACGCTTCTTACATAATAATAATATATGCCATTGGCAGGACAGTATATATATATAATATTCTTTTATTTAATACGAAAACTATATGTATCCAAAAACAGTATATATATAATATTCTTTTATTTAATACGTAAAACTATATGTATCCAAAAACAGTATATTCTTTTATTTAATATGTAAAACTATATGTATCCAAAAACAGTATATATATAATATTCTTTTATTTAATACGTAAAACTATATGTATCCAAAAACTTAGATAGCAATTATAGTATATTGTTGCTGCAGATTACAAATCCCCTTCAGAATTCTTGTCTATTTTGCAAGGAACAGGTCTGTTAGCACCTTTTTTTTTGTTTCTTTTGTTTGTTTAGGAGAAACACTATAAATAATGAAAGCTGCTAGACACCAATCCTTCATCGGCACTGTATTTGTTCATACTTTGAACGATCTGATTGTATTTTTGCAGACGTCCAGGGACTTCAGGATAGTAGCAGCAGCTCCAGGAGGCTGAGGACAGCCTACACCAACACCCAACTCCTGGAACTGGAAAAGGAATTTCACTTTAACAAATACCTCTGCAGGCCACGCCGGGTGGAGATCGCAGCTTTACTGGACCTGACAGAGAGACAGGTTAAAGTCTGGTTCCAGAACCGAAGGATGAAGCACAAGAGGCAGACCCAGCACAAAGATTTTCATGATGGAGACCTGAACTTCTCCAGCCTAGAGGACTGCGATGCAGGAGAGGAGAGGGAAGAAAGTTCCCCATACAGTCAAACCTTGGACAATACAGGCTCCATTATAGAGGGGGAAACTTTTCCCTATAACTCCAAAAATCAGCCTAGTAATGAGACTCGGAGCTCTGAAGAGCCAAACCCAGAGAGTCCTCTGTACCAAACGCCCACTGCAGAGACCCTTTCAACAATAGAACAAGACAGTGCAGCTGGTCAGGACAATGCTTTCCTACAGACCCAAGACTCCTCTTTGTTGCCAGATCTAAACTTCTTTTCTGCCGATTCCTGCCTACAGATTTCAGAAGGATTGTCTCCTAACTCTAACAGTCCTGTCCATTTTTCTGAAGAAGATTTTGACTTTTTTACAAGCACACTTTGTACTATAGATCTACAAAATTTGAATTTCCAGTAATCAACCATATGTCTGCCTTGGTCATCCTGTCCCCTCCCCCTCCTTTTCATCAGAAATTGTCCCGATGTTTTAAATCATACAATTTCGTACATCTAAATTCGCTGCAAAGTGGACTTAAACATACCGTAGATCAAAGGGTTTGCTCAGACTTTCAAATACTTATTCCAATAAACTCAGTAAAGGAACTTATTGGATTTCAATGTTTACTAAATTCAGGTATTTAATTATAAGTTTCATTCTTCTTTTGTATTTATTAACAGGGTTTAAATATCAGCTCATTACAAAACATTCGTAAATTTCTTCACGTGAATTCTCAGGAATCAGACTGTAATTTTAGGTTTCTTAAAAGAGAGGAGCTTGTTCCTCTTTTAGAAGTAGACTATTTATTCAAATTCTTTAATAGTAAATGGAAAATTATTTATTGTACATTATTTTCATAGATGAAATAAATGTCTTTATAAAATTGAAAGTGTGTTTTAGTTTTCATATGATTATAAGAACATATACAGCAATATTTTTTCTTAGATAAGATTGCTACTATTGTCAGATGATTTCTGCATCTAAAGCTATTTCATGTAATCTGTACAAGAACACAGACAATAGGAAATATGAGTGTATATATATATATATATATATACACATATATATATTTCCTATTTTACTATAGAATGTTTTCATCTCCTGAATTGATAAAAATAAATTGCGTTAAATGTCTTTTAAATGATTTACTTCTGAAACAAATTCTTCCAGTTTAATAATTTTATTGCTAGAAATATAAAGCTTTTTTTCCATTAGATTTTTTTAGTTTACTATTTCTGTGTTTGTTGATTTTCTACCCTAGTTTCTTCCAGTATTACTTATAATGGATTCCGTAAAATTAAATACTTGCATTTAAATTGAAAATGAAAAAAAAATCCCCCTTATTATTTTTAAACCATATTAATTTTTTAAACCAATAAAATAGTCATAGTTCAAACTTTTGGAAGACAATTATTTTATTTAGCATTTTTTCACATCATTATGAGCAACGGAGAAAAAATATTTCTTTATTCTTTTCAGTCCTTCATTTTCTGAACTGAAAACACCTTGTAAGACAATAATAGTTACTATTACATTTTATAAAGAAAAACCTTTTCCCATGAATTCGCAACACAAATAATAGAGAGCTTACAATCAGGTCAGTAAAAAAACAACAACATTAATGCAGGAGATCAAGATACTCCCTTTTTAGAGACAGTTTGTGCGTCTCTGTGTTATTTTAGGTCAGGAGAGCTTTCTTGCAATAGGTTACTTTAAATACAAAATGATATAGCAAGATATCAAAACAGAAGTGTCAGTCGCTGTGACACAAAAATAAGTTATATCTTTGCTTAGTCAGTGGCAGAAATTTAGGAAGGGTTCAAATGGACTGTGAAAGAGCCACTGGAACGTGGAAGACGGGGGAGGGGGCACAAAGGGTAAAGACGCCCAAGGAAGCTCAAAATGGCGATGGAAACAAGACCCAGAGCTGGAAAGCAGGCAGCCATGATGAATTTTCTCTTGTCAATTCTATATTTCAGAAAAGATAAAGTGAATCTTTTTATTCCGATCGTAGCTTTCTTTCCACCTGTAGTGAGAAAAATTAGACTTAATCTTAATACAGATACTGCATAAGGCTCTTCACTTGCTAAAGATTCAGATTTGTTTTCTGTTAAATATTAATATTTTACTCATATAAGCCGGTCAGTGTGCAGCATGCCTGTTATGAAATCGCACCTGCAATTGACCGTTAGAATAATATGTTGCATTTAAAAGCTCTATTTCATTCCCATTTTTCATTTTCTATATTATGCAGTTCCTTTTTTTTGTTTGTTTAAAAATGTTATTCTCTTGGTGTAGCTTCAAATGTATTTAATGTCTTTACTCCTGGACAGGATTCAAATCCACTCTCCTACCAGAGGCTGCCTTTCACACACCGAACTGACTTATGGAATTATAATTTTTTTGTCTAATCTTAGAATCGGGCTAAGCATTGAAAAAATGACTGGACACAGAGTCATATTAATGTATTTAATTGTAGAAAACTCATAGAAATATATTTATTCTATTTAATAATATTATCTGTGTATGAAACATTACCTTTGAATTTAAAACTCATTTGGTCTTGTGTAGCTGAAAATTAATTTCAGTGAAAGTTAAAGGAAGGCTTTACCCTATACAGATACAGTTCTGAACACTAGCAATTATTATTTTACTATTTGAATAAGCTGGTAAAACATGAGGGTCCTAAAAACACCCCTCTCTGTAAAATAAAACATTACTTTCTTGAGTACAATGCAAATGCATGTCATTTTTGAGCTATGCATGTCTAATTTCAAGTAGATTTCTTAGCAGCATTCTCCTGGGGGGAGATAGAACAAGTGATTTTCAGTTTCCCCTAAATATATTAGGACTTTTAAATGGGATTAGCAGGAAAGTGCTTTGCTCTTCCCAGTAGCCTAATTTATTGTTGATTCTAGTAGGCTAAAGAATATAAATGGAGTTGAGGTGTAACATCCTGGTTAGAGGAGTGGGCCCCAACCCTGACCAGCCAGTCGGGTTTTCAGGATAGGCCTAATGAATATGCATGGGGCAGATCTGCACTCCTATCACCTTCATTACATGTTAATCCCTTTCATGCATATTCATTAGGGATATCCTGAAAACCCGACTAGCTGGTGGTCCTCCAGGACAGGGTCGGGGACCTCTGGGTTAGAGGAGTGGGTTGAGAACCAGCAGGAGTTAGGTTCAGATCCCGCTGCTGCTCCTTGTTATCCTGGGCAAATCACGTAACTCATGGGCCGATGCTCAGAACTCCCATGCTGTAGGGAACAGAACCCAACCCATATTGTGAGACAGCGCCAAAATGTAGCTCCCCCAATGCAAATGGCATGCACACTGGGGGTTTACAGTTATGGAGACTTAAGGGGATTATTGGATTCTGACAAGCAGAAGGAAGCATGAGAAGAGTTACCCACTCTAGATAGCAGCTCAGTTGACATTCTTTTTAGGAATATAATAGCATAATTTATTTATTTATTTATTCAATTTTCTATACCGTTCTCCCAGGGGAGCTCAGAACGGTTTACATGAATTTATTCAGGTACTCCAGCATTTTCCCCTGTCTGTTCTGGTGGGCTCACAATCTATCCAATGTACCTGGGCCAATGGGGGTATTAAGTGACTTGCCCAAGGTCACAAGGAGCAGCATGGGTCTGAACCTCCAACCTCAGGGTGCTGAGGCTGTAGGTTTAACCATTGCGCCACACTGCGCAGAATGGGACTGGTAAAGTGCTATGATGGTCCTGGTAGCAACCTCTGCTTAATTTCACTATTAAAGCACAAAGGTTGAGGGTCTGAGCACTTATCACATTACATTATTCATTATTTATTTATTTTTATGTAGAAAGCACAGTGCTTTTTTGTGTTTCATTGATATAGTGCTAATGAGACCAAAAGTAAGGGGGAGGAAGGTTTTCTGGCACATGTGCACAGGAGTTTCATGCTAAGCACAGCTCTTGTGCACATGCTCAGGCAAACCTGGAAGTGAAGCATACATTGGCACCATTCCTCTGTGCCTTTAAATATGACGCGTTTCTATTTTTTTCCCCCACTTGAAAAGCTTATATTTAACAGTGCAGAAAACAGGCGCCAATGTGTGCTTCCACTTTTGGATTTGCTTTGATTCACACACATTTGTCTCTCGCTACCAGCGCTTAGGGGCTTGCACCGGCTTCCTTCTGTTTCCAAATTAAGACCCCTCCCTCCCCCCCATTTATGATGCTTCTTTAGGCTTCTTTATCACCAGCCAGGCAGCATTAGCGCCAAAGCTCCTAAAATTCATACGAGCTTTGGAGCTAATACTGCCGCGGCAGGTGATATAGAAGCCTAACGTGGCTTCGTAAAAAAGGGAGGGAGGGGGTGTTAAATAAAACTGGCACATTTTAGAGAGAAACCATGGGAAAGCCTTTCTTCAGCCAGCTCTGAGTTGGCATTAGGTTTCCAGTGGTAAGCATGGCTTTGTTTTGTGTGATGTTTTCTGAGCACTGAGAGGGAATAACAAATGTCCTAATTAACATATATTTGACTATATTTAAATACTATTTAACATAAGAACATAAGCAATGCCTTCGCTGGGTCAGACCTGAGGTCCATTGTGCCCAGGAGTCTGCTCACGCGGCGGCCCAACAGGTCCAGGACCTGTGCAGTAATCCTCTATCTATACCCCTCTATCCCCTTTTCCAGCAGGAAATTGTCCAATCCTTTCTTAAATCCCAGTACCGTACTCTGCCCTATTACGTCGTCTGGAAGCGCATTCCAGGTGTCCACCACACGTTGGGTAAAGAAGAACTTCCTAGCATTCGTTTTGAATCTGTCCCCTTTCAACTTTTCCGAGAGCTCTCTTGTTCTTTTATTTTGTGAAAGTTTGAAGAATCTGTCCCTCTCCACTCTCTCTATGCCCTTCATGATCTTGTAAGTCCCTATCATATCCCCTCTGAGTCTCCTCTTCTCCAGGGAAAAGAGACCCAGCTTCTCCAATCTTTCAGCATATGAAAGGTTTCCATCCCTTTTATCAAACGTGTCGCTCTCCTCTGAACCCTCTCTAGTAACGCCATATCCTTCCAATATTGGATGCAGTACTCCAGATGCGGGCGCATCATCGCCCGATACAACGGCAGGTATGTTGCTTCCCATGCTAGAACCCTCTGAACATTATGCAAGAGATGAACGCTGGTGCTAGTCCAGTACTAATTGTCTCTAGCGCTGGTGTTAGATTTTCAGCATTGGCTCATCAGACTGTGAGCCCTCAAGCAATAGAAAAAAATACCTACTGTACCTGAATGTATACTGTAGAGTTTCAATAGATTGAATATAGTATATATGAAAATGAATGTGCTGCAGATATAAAGAATAGGGAAATTCTCCAGTGTTTCCAGGGTAAACATGGGCACCTTGCCAATGCAAGTCTCTAAGAAGAACCTTCAATGCATACTTTAATCACTTCCAAAAGCTGCTGTAGGTCCAGAGAACAGCCACACAGACTCACAGATCAATCATTATACAGGGTGCCCACAAAAACACTCCTTGATTTTAAATGGTTAGAAAACAAAAAATTATTGGAATATTCTTTCACCTTTGAGGCTACAGTTTCATCAGCTCATAAAGTTTCATATAGTATCTGTTGATTACATACGCCCCACCTGTTACTCGGCAAACATCAATGTGATAATCGAGCTCGGACCAGACTCTCTGAAGCATATCCGGCATGATTGCGTTTATAGCTTCAGTGATGCGTTCCTTCAGATCATCCATAGTTGCAGGTAGTGGAGGTACGTACACTCTGTCTTTCAAAGGAAAAAGTCACTAACAGTAATGTCCGGTGATCTCGGAAGGCCACTTGAGGAACACCTGGTCTTTTTGTTGCATTGCATTGTCTAAAGGTTGTAACTTCTGCATCAATTGCAGCCTATAAGGGTGAAAGTGCAAGCGATTGTGTAAGATCTTGCTAACTGTGCTTTGTGGGACTTGCATTTGCTGTCATCTTATTTATAAACAATTCCAATAAATTTTGATTTTGTAACCATTTAAGATCAAGGAGTGTTTTTGTGTGCACCCTGTATATGAGGAACATGCTTAATAAGTTGGTTTTCCACAGTTATTATTCCCGCTGATAATAACCTTCCTAGCATGAAATCCATTGCACGCAACTACAAGTGGGTATGGTCAGGAGCATGTCTAGCGCATTGAATAGAAGTCCAACAGGAAACAATCCCACGAAAACATTGGGGCCCTTGCTTTTGTGGATGTATTGAATAGTTCTATGATCTGTATGACCTCCGCGGTCGTCTTTGTTTGTGGATTCCGTTGTCCCATCCCACTTCCAGCTTTATAGCACTTACTCAGGCCTTTAGAATACTATATATAGTACCAACAGTTAGGTGTGTGCATTTACACTAGCTATTGATACAGTACTAGCATGTGTCTAAAGTTGGTTGGTAAACTGCAGACTTACACTAGTATTCTATAATGGTAATTTCAAGTATAATTGCCAATATGGAATTTGCGCTTAACACAACAATATCTTTTTAAAAAATGATTAATGTGCTTTCATTCAAGAACAGGAGCTAGACTTACTGGACCCTTATACAAGCAACATTCTCTGTCTGTCTGTCTGTCTATCTATCTATCTTATGATTTCACTCTAGGATAGAATGAGGACAGTAGGCAATGTTGCTTTGGACCTCATACGGTCAAAACTATACCCATCCCTGTCAGATAAAGGATTGCTTGTAATCATCCACAGTACAAGCTTGGTTAGCCTACTAAGCCAGGAGGGCCAGGTTAGCCTACTGAACCAGGCTGAAAGGAAGTTTAATGCCCTAGAGTAGAACAGAATAGATAGACCTGGAGTGAGGATCTTCCTCGGATGTTCTGGCTTAGTTGCATTACCTGAGGGGAGTTCCAGGGAAGAGGAGTGATCCTAGTTCAGATGCTATATTGTGAAGAAACCTGCAAGTCTACATCTCCAGGGAATGTACCTGAGACCAGCCAAGGTAGCCCAATTATCCATTGGCTGTTGGAACTGTGGAGCCATGTCAGAGACTGGCTGTTGGAACTGTGATTATGCTTGAGAAGCTATTACTTAGTGGAGCCATTTCTAGGACAAGCTTTTGGAACTGTATTTAAGTAAGTTATTACATACTGAAGTTCGAAGCTATATCAGGGACAGGCTGCTAAAACTGTGACTGTGCTTGAAGAAACTTTGGGTTCCTTTTACAAAGCCACAGTAGCGAGTCCAGTGTGGCAAATATGACACAGCCTATTCATTTCCAATGGTCTTCATCGCACATGCTCTACCAGTAGTCACTAATAAAAGGGCCTTTTGTCCCTTCTTTTGTGAGAAATTTTATCACTGAACAGTGCTCCAAATCTAGTAGTTTCTTACTTGATTCGCACAAGGACTCTCTTGACATCTTGTCTCTTGGAATGTTAGACTCACAACATGCACAGACTTATTTCAACATGCTTGCTACTTTCTTTCATACTCAGGTAGATAAATTATTGAAAGCCCTTCGTAATTAGAGATCTTCTGTGTTCATCCTATGCTTTTTTGAATTCCATCACCATTGTCATCTCTGCCGCCTCCCTTGGGAGGGAATAAGAATTTCCTGACACTACTAACCCCCTCTTCTACGAAACTGCGCTAGCGGTTTTTAGCGCAGAGAGCCACGCTGAATGGCCCCCACTGCTCCCAACGCTCATAGCAACTCAATGAGCGTCAAGAGCAGCTCGGGCCATTCAGCGCGGCTCTCTGCGCTAAAAACCGCTAGCGCAGTTTTGTAGAAGAAGGGGATAAGTCTACCACCCCACAACCATAATTCATGTCCTCTAGTTTTACCATTTTCTCTTCTCTGGAAAAGATGCAGAAGAGATGAAAGCTTTTCTTGCAACTTTATTAAGAGGTAGTGAAGCATGGTGGTGAGTTTTTCTTACAATTTCCTTGTAAATGTTTAGTGAAATTTGAGTCTTAGATATATTTCCTTTGACCCAATCCATTTTAAGAGTTTTCTTGAAAGTAAGTTTTCTCTCCACGATGGGTCTCCTGTCCAACCTAGCAAGCCTGTTTGACTGAGGTGATGTGAGGGCAATTGATTGAAGTTTGTACATTTTCCTGTTTATTTTAATTTCCTATTTTGTTTCCCTTCATTTTCCAGTTGGGTCCAGTTCTTTTGGAGGGAATTAATAAGGGGCAGTAAGAGTCTTTTTTCTTTGAGATGTGTTTTGCCTTTTAGTTCAATTGATTATTTTTTGTACAAGTTCTCACTGCTTGTGATTATCTGTGAAATTGAATTTTTTTTTAAAAAAAGTTCCTTCTAAAAGATCAAAACAAAAGTCTAAACTACAGTATAAATCCAAAACTCTGACTGCTCGGGTATTGGGGTAGTCTGGATTTTTGGATTTTCTTGCAGTACCTTTATAATCCAGCCTCTGTCTCTCTTCCCCAACCAGCATCTCTCTGTGTCTCTCTTCCAGCTGTCTCTGCAGCTTAAGAAAATGCCAGAGCCCAAAAGTGGAGGCCTAAGACCCTCCCATTGTGGCTACACTTCTCCCCCTATCCCCATATAATTTGGCATTTCTGCCTCCCTTCTAGGCCTTCTTCATTGCCCTCTCACTCCCCAGCCCAATCCCCAGTGTACTTTTTCAGTAAGCAAGTCTTCCTTGCTGCTACACCAGCAGCAGATTTACTCACAGGCTCCCTCTGACCTGCACCTAGCTTTTCTTTCCTCCCCCTCCCCTCCACCCCCCCCCACGGGTGCCCCTCTCTCTCCTTCCAATCTCCTCCCCTGCTGTTTCTGTCTCTTCCCTCCCATCTAGCATTACCCTACTCCATGCTCCTTTCTCCAACACTCTCTCCTTTCCATAATGCTTTTCCAGCGCCCTCCCTCCCTCCATGCAGTTTCTCCAGCCCCCTTCAATGCTGTTTCTCCTCTCTCTCCTTTCGTGCAGTTTCTCCAGCCACCTCCCCTCCCTCCTCTGACACTACTTCACCTCACAACTTCTCTAGCTCCCGACTCCCCCAACTATTTCTTCCCTAAGCCTGGCTGCTGTAATCATCAGTGAGTTAAGCCTGCTACCACTGGCCTGCCCTAGAAGTCACCTCTTTGCAAGTCACTGCAGAGAGGCAGCTTCTGGGGCAGGCTGGTGGAAGCAGGCTTACCTCATTGCTGCTGCTGGATGACTATAGATTCAATTACAGCGTCTGGGCCCAGAAAGGAGGTAGATAGGGGAGTCGGGGGAGCCAGTTAAACCCGGATCGATTCCCCCATTAAAAAAAACTGTCCAGGCACCTGGACAGTCCTCAAAAAACAGGACATGTCCGGGTTTTCACAGACATCTGGTAACCTTATGTTAGACACTTTTGCTTCCTTTGCTTTCTTTTACAGGGTGACTCTACAGGATGTGGAGACCATTAGCCCTGAGCATTGTGAGTTTGATTAACAAGGGCCGCCAAAGGAGTTCTTGCCCCAGAGCCTACTTTAAAATAGGGCCAGACACTTTATGAAATACTACTAAATCCTGCAAAATAATACTAAACCCATAACCTTTACTGAAAACTTACCACTTATGAGAAAGCAGTGCTATAAATATTACACTGGGCCCTAGAGCACCAATACACCAACTATCGGGAAACTGGAACAAGCTGGATCGTTACAGATTCCTACACAGACACTCATTGGCATAGTAAGGGCAGGGGGGGGGGGCAGACTGCCGGATGTCATCTTTGTGGAGGGCACCAGTGCTGGTGCCTCTCCTTCTCTTCGCCTTCCCTTGTACCTCTTTAAATGTTTGCCTGTGCAAGCAGCATCTTCCACTTGGCTTCCTTCTGATGTCACTTCCAGGTCACAGGACCAGGACGTAAGTCAGAAGGGAGCTGAGGCTGTTGCAAGCAGCAGGTGGCAGATGCTGCTTGCACTGACAAATGTGTCATGAGGTAGCTGGGTACGCCAGGTGGGGGTGGGGGGCACTCAAGAGTCAGGGAAAAGTAGGGTCACACAGCATGGCGGGGAAGAGTGAGGAGGCACATGGCATGGAGATGCTAGGTGCCACTGTCTCTAGTGCCAACCTCCCTCACTAAGCCACTGCAGACACTACATGGTAGTAGAATCCTTCATCTCAGTCACACGTGTAGAACATGGACAGACCTTCATATGACACTAAATAGGGAACCACAAAAAAACATAAAAACTGAAATGGAGATTTCCCCCCCCCAAGAAAGCCAGACTTTATAAGCAGTGTAAATACTGGTAAAAGAGAAACAGAAATGTTTTTTCTCCTGTACTCTGCAAAAAAAAATTTAAAAAAAGTACAGTTTACATAGCAGGCACATCTCAGTCTTTTAAAATTATGAAATAAAAATACATTTTTCTTTTGTACCTTTGTTGGCTGAGCATTTTATTTTTCTTGTTGGTCTAGTTCCAGATTCTCTTTCATTTCACACGTGTCAGTCTTCTTCTAAATTCTTTTCCAGGTTGGCATTTCCATTTCATCTCTTGCCTATTTTTTCTTCTCTACATCTGTCTAGTACCAATATTTCATTATAGGGTTCTCCCCCCCCCTCCATTTTTCTCTTCTCTGCATTTATCTCCCTTTCTCTCACCCTCTAGTTCTTAGTCTCAGTTTCATTTCGCATCTACTTCTCATTCCCTCTCTAGCACTCCCATAGCCCCCTATGTGTCTCCTCCCTATCTTTCACCCACTTCCTTAGTCCCCCATTCCTATCCTCTATACAACACTCTTAACCCTCATCTATCCTCCACTGCATCTCAACACCCTATCAATCCCAGCTACATCCCTGTCTCTTCTCTCTTTCCTTGCCTCCAAAGCTATTCTTATATCTCTTACTCTATAATCCATGTCCTATTGCCTCTCTTTCACCGCCTTTTTATTCCCATTTCCACTCTCACTCATCCCCTTCAGAGACTCAATCCTTTGCTCTCATACCCATACCCATTACTCTCATCCCTTTTCAATGTCTATTATCCTCTCTCCAGTATTCCTGTTCTTTCACATTATGTCTCAGTATTTTCCCTCATCATCTTCTTTTCTTGCTCTCTTCTCTTATCCCTTAGTGGTTAGTGCAGTGGCCACTTAAATTGCCTGTCCAGAGCTAACTGGTTATTTTCAGTGGCAGTTTACAAGATAGTGCTACTTAAAATGTCTGGTTAGAATCCAAGCTGAAACCAACTATTGTGGGGGAACATTGCGAGGGTGGAGTCAGCACTTAACCAGGTAAATGAGATACTCAGCACTTAGCTGATTAAAGATAACTGCCTAAATAGGACCACATATAAAGTCGTCCTATCCAGTCAATGTCAGGGCAGTGAGGGTAGAGACAGGGTGGTACCAGAAATTATCTGGACATCACCAATATTCAGCAGTGGTAACAGGACGTAACAGATTCAGGGGTTTTCCCTTAACATGGGCTCAATTATACCATTGGGCAGTAGGGGGTGCTAGAGTGAACTACATGTCCCAGAATACCCTGAGTTCTACAGCCCAGTACGCGGGCACTTTGGGAGACTGATGTAATTCTGCTGAATCAGAAGGGTGGGTCTCAGCCAACATGAGGGTTAAATAACATAGCAGGAGTTAGTGAGAGAGAGGTCCCCGAGAAAGATAGGAAACTTCCCTAGCTAGAAGCTGACACAAGCCTTGGGAAGCACAGCCTATCCAGGAGAGGAGTTCCAGGAGGAGAGCTCCCACTAAGAGAGTGACTGTCTAAAGGAGACAATTGTTGGTTGGACTATTGGTGACTTGGCTGAGGTAAACCAATGTTATTAAACTCAAAATTGTGAACAATAAAGCCTATGTTTTACTTTCTATCAGTGTGCTGAGGGCTGATCTCTCCTGGCAATTCAGACCAGCCTGCTAAGACCAGTCAACCTGCCACAGACATCAAAAATGATGTCTTAAATTAACCATGTAGCTATTCAGGTACAGCAGTTTAATATAAACAGTACCCAGATAACTCCTGGCAGACTGCTGACTGTATGGAGATTCAGTTTTGGTACCTGGACAGATGCCAGAACTGAATATCCCAGTACAATTCAGCCAGTAGCAGCTAGCATTTATAAAAACGCTGCTCATCAGCTGTTGAATATTACCCCAATCTTTTTTTCAAGTAAATGGAAATTTAAGGAATTTCCTCCATATAAATAGTACCTAACACAAAATTGATTCTGTTAGATTACTAATATTAGTATTAGAATTCAGAAGTAAAAATTAAACTTGCTTCACCTTATCAACTAATTATATATAATTTTATCCTAACTTAGAAGAAATAGAGTAGTAACTCCAGATTTTTCTTTCTTAGCTCAGCGTGGAGACCATGGTGTGAAGACAGATGGCTAAAGGCTCATAGCCTGGAAAATGGGTCTGGCAACTGCCAGATGCTGCAACAACAACAAAAAAATCCCCTCATAACACAAGGGCTGGGGAAACAGATACCAAATCAATTATTGCAAATTTTTCCTTGACTTTTCCTGCAAGGAGGGCAATTTTATAAAGAGGCAACAAGTTTAGGCACTAAGACCAAAATGGCAGCATTTTGGTCATTACACTCTCTCCGATCATAAACTGGGAAATTTAAAGAGACTTCTTTCATTTACTTTTTTTCTCTCAGCGACACCTCTTAGGACTCAAAAACTCTCATTGTCCCAAAGCTTTACGTGTCAAATCGTCATCGGTCCCTTCTTCTCAATGTGTTACAGCTTATATATAAACTTATTTAAATGTTTATGAATAATAGCTTAAAAAGTTTAAATGTCTTGCTCCATCCAGGGATATTTAGGGGCATTATTTAGCCAGTGGCGCTCCGAGTTTTCTTTAAATGCTGGCCACCGCTGGCTGAATTATACCCAGCTATTCCATGCCAGTCCCTATCTGGAAATCGAAAGTGACTATCCGGATCAGGTACAGGTGGAGGTGAGCGGAACCAGGATCAGGATCGACACCGGTGGAGGCAAGGGACCAGGATCAGGACGAGCACCGGGGAGGAATCAAGAACTGAGGCTGCAGTGCCAGCACATGGATAGGAATGTGAATGGGGCAATGGCAGAGAAGCAAAACCAGATGACCCATGGTGTGCAAATCTGTTTTATCAATAATTTGAAGGTGACAGCGAGGCTTCTGAAGGAGACAGCTGATCAGTAGCAGCACCAGACTAGCATTTAGATGCAAATTTAAACTGCTCTGGTTAGCCCATAAGGCTTTAAGGGACCAGGAGTCCTCTTACCTTAGTAGATGGACCTCATTATATATGCCAGTTAGATGCTTGAGGTCTTTGCAGGATTTTGGAATGACACTTCCTCATTTCACAAAAGCACACTGGGCAGCTATTAGAACTTTTATTTTTTATTTTTTTGTTTACTCCAAGCCTTTGGAATACTTTGCCGAAGGAAATTTAAGCTGAAGTCAATTATAAAAAGCTGAAGTGTATTTTGAAGGTCCTTTTTTTTCCAGACTGCATTTGGAATGTCATCCTAAATATAAAGAGATTAGCTTGTACTTCTGGAATACTATTGTCTACAGAACCTATTTATGGTATATAGAAAATACTTTTGTGTTTTAGGGACGTAGTATAATAATAATAATAACTTTATTTTGTATACCGCAATACCACAAGCAGTTCAGAGCGGTTTACAGAGGAAGAGACTGTACACAGACAGCGATGTTACAGAAAAGACTTTCAAATTACATTAGCAAGCCGAGAGTAGTCAGGTATATCCGGAAGAATTTCAGGGATACAACAAGGCAAGAAGGAGTCAGAGAAATTTATCAAAGAGATAGGTTTTAATTGATTTCCTGAAGGTTTGATAGAGTGTGAGTGGAGTCTTAGTATGTATGTATTAGGTCTGTCCTATTTTTAATGGAGTTCTTTTCCCTCTTTAAGCTTTTTGGTTTATTTTATAAATCGCCCTGATCTGAGAAGGCTGAGCAGTTATGGCTATCTTTATTTGATATACCACCAGTGGCATAGTAAGGGGGTGCAGACTGCCCCGCGCGCCGTCTTGGTGGGAGCGCCGGCATCTTTCTGCCCCCACCATGCCGCCCCCTCCTTCCCTGCCCCCATATCTCTTTAAATTTTTTGCCATCATGAGCAACTTCTCTGGTCTGTTGCTTGTGCTGGCCTGGCCGCCTCTGAAATCACTTCTGGGTCACAAGACCAGGAAGTGACATCAGAGGGAAAGGCAATACTAGTGAGATCAGCAGGCTGGAGAAGCTGCTTGTGCTGGTGAAGATTTAAAGAGGTATGTGGGGCATGAGCATGGCATGGAGGTGGAGAGGAGGGCACGAGGGGCCCCATACCCCAAGCGCCTCCTTCCCTTACTACGCCACTGCATACCACCTTTCTTCCATGGATATCAAAGTGGTTTGCAATACATTGAATAGTAAGTAGGTACTCAAGTCTCTTAAATAAAGCATAAACATACCTGGTTAACCTAAGACAGCCTTTTTGCTGTCCTAAGTAGAACGGATTGCAATCTAAGTACCACGGCTGAATATCAAAGGTGCTGGAATATCTCCTAGCTCCATCTTGAATCCATCCCTAGACAGACCCAATACTATTTGCCCTGAATATTTGAGCACTGTTGGAGTACATATCAGAGTTTGGCCTGGTCAGTGAGATTTAGCTAGGAAGTTCACCTGGTACTTAAATAAATAGATAATATTCATCCAGCAGCAATGTTTTTGTCAAAAACTGACCACTGCTGGAGGAATTGTGCCTTTCACCTTCCGGGAGTTACCATATTCAGTGGTGGTACCTGGAAAGCTCCCCATTTTATTAGGACAGCCCTGAATGTTGGCAGTGCCCGAGGAATTCCAGGCCCCATCCAGAATCTGTCCCTGGATTGTCCCATCATTAATCAGTGCAACAGCAGTCTGCTTGGATTTTATTTGGTTTTGTGCTACTGAAAATCTGAGTTTGACCCAGTCAGCACTACCTAACTGGGTAGAAGCCTCTTCCACCTGATTGAGGAGCACAGAATATCGGGCCCAAAGGTTTCTGAGGGTTTAGAGTTCTGGTTTTCTACTTAGTACGTACACGTATAAAATAGGCACAAAATAGATGCCTTTCTTAACATTTCACATAGGCACCTTGTTATAATATTAAGTCCAAAATGCTCCAGTAGGGCTTTGTGCAATCATAGTCTTCATTTTTCTATCCTGCCTTTGTTGATATGTCCCTTGAATTTTCAGAAACATATGCTATGACTAGTAATCTAGAAATCAATTACAGCTGAGAAGGAAAATGTATTTCTATGGAGTTTAACTTTGGTTGTTGATATGGCCAGCTTGTATTTTAAATTGGTCACATGGGGTGGCTGATGTGAATTTGGCACCAGCTTGAGCCTAAAATTGCATATAACTCTGAAATTAATCATCCCAGAAGCAAGAAGCTGATAGCAAATTGCTAAACCATATTGTGCAAGATGTCCCAGCATTATCCAAAAGCAGCAGTATTTTCCTCCAAAGAAACCCACTGTAGAGAAAACAGAGAATTTTGGAACTTGTATTCTATAAAAACCAAAAAGGACATATGTAGGGAAATTCTATAGCAGGGTACCCGTATTTACACGTCACTTGTGTGCATAAGGAATACTAACAATATGTCATCAGGACATCTAAGTGCTATTCTGTAATGATACATCTAAATGACATAGGGGCTGACTCTATAAATGGCGCCTAAATCGGCTGACACCTAAAAAATTGCCGGTCGCATGTCAATCGCATTTACAGAATCGTAGCTAGTGGCGCCTGCGTAAAAACAAAGGCACCTGAAATGTAGGCGAGGTTTTAATGGCCTACATTTCAGGCACCTACGTTTTTGAAGAATCACACTTAGGGGTGCCTAAGTCATGCTTTGCCCATATAAATGCCCACTTAGGCATTTATAGCATGGCGGCGGCTAACACTTATCACCCAATTACATTTTTTTAAAGCAATTATTGACCCTATTAAGGGTATTTTTCCAATTAAGTTAGGCACCCTTTATAGAATCAGCCCCTTAGTGCATAGCATGTGTAGGCCTCTCTACCCATATAAATGCTGCTATTTATATTTAAGGATGCTTTTAAGACAATAGCCTTAGTTTACTGTGGGAGTCAGTAACCTGCAGTAGCTCAGTACCTGCATTATTCTGCCTTTCTTAAAGCAGCCAGAACTGTAGAAATAGCAACGCCCCCCCCCCCCCCCGATAGACTCCATACCTCCTGCAAGTATCTTTCCATGTCTCAGTCCTAGGCCCGCCATCCTCCTGACACCCCCTAAAAGCATTCCGCCTCTAAAATGTTCCTCCATAAACAGTGCCGGATTTACCTATAAGCTAAATAGGCTATAGCGTAGGGCCTCACAATTTGCAGGGGCCTCACAAAAGTACCGAAAGTGATCCAAACTACTACTTTTGTCAGCATTATATATAGTTGTGATAAAAAAATATGGTGAATGCTGCTGCCGAGCACCATCCAGCGGAAAGGCAAGGATCTTCAATACAAAAAGCAGCGCGTCAAACCTTAGTAACAGTGTGTGACAAATTTGAACTTGTTCAGTGCAGTTGGCTAGTTGAGAGCTATGATTGAAAAGAAGGTGTGTTTTAAACTGTATCAGAAGCCACGAGACGAAAGCACACGAGGGAGTCGTGAGGGCAGGATGTCAATAGATCAGCCAAGGGTGTATTGTTCAAAAAAATCACTTTGTTTGCTCTTAACCGCCATCTCTACGGTGCATCTACTTGAGTGTACGTGTGCACTGTGCCACATTCAAGCCAGACTCTTGATAAAGGCACAGATGCCGAAACACTGCCAGTGTCGAGCCTATTGAGCCATTATGGCATATTCATCAATAAAATGATTTTTTTGAACAATACACCCTTGGTTGATCTATTGACATCCTGCCCTCACAACTCCTTCGTTGTGTGTTTTAAACTGTGCCATAAATCATGGATCACAACCAACATGACATTTTGTTTCAAACTGCAAAAAAGTGCTAAAGAAACACACAAAATGTTAAAATTAGTTTATGGTGATACTGCAGTGACCATGAAGATGGTTTACAAGCAGTTTGAATGATTTCATAATGGTTGTGAATCGGTTGAAGACAAGAAGAGATTCGGATGTCCTTCAACATCAAAAACCCAAGAGAATGTTGAAAGAGTAAGTGAAATGATTTGATCGAACAGGCGACTGACTATTAGGGAAATTTCTGAGGATCTGAACATCTCTTATGGTTCCGTTCAAAACATTTTAACAACAGATTAGAACAGTGTATCACAAACTATGTGCCTCCTGAGATTTCCGGTATGCCGCGGTACACTGGAGAAGAGGAGAGGTGCCTGTGCCGGATGACTGTCTACAGGACGTGCCTCTCACGAAGAGAGGCGTGTCCTGTAAACAATCTCCCGACACTGGCACCCCTTCTCTCTGCTGGCCCTTCTCTCCAGCGCGGGTCTTTCTGCACAAGGCCCATTTGAAGGGCCACGCTGACAGCATGCTGACATCACACATGCCCAGACATCATCACGCCGATGCCAGCGCACTTCTGAGTATCTCGAGCCGGGGACACTAGGTTTAGTGTGCCCTGGCTTGAAAAAGTTTGTGTAGACACTGGATTAGAACATGAGGAATGGGCAAATGGTTTCATCCTTCCTCATGACAATGCTCCGTGTCACACATTGCTTCTGGTATGGCAATTTCTGTTAAATTAAAACATTATGGTGTGTCCTTATCCACCGGATCTGGCACGTTGTGACTTCTGGCTCTTCCCCAAAGTCAAAATGACCATGAAAGGTAAATATTTTGAATTGATTCAGGACATCGAAGCAGCCACAACAGTGCAACTAAAGACACTAAAGAACGAGGACTTTGCTGGTGGTGAGCAGGGACCTCTTAAATCCCTCTATTCTTTGCCAGCAGAGATCAGGGACTACCCATTGCTCATGCCAGCTCATGCCTTCCCTCTGATGTAACTGGGTGGGTGAGGTATATTTGAGACCCCCATCACTGGGGAGGGGAAAAAGAAGAGATGTCAAGAGTCTTCAGGTGGTGGGGCTTGGGGATTCCTTCCAGTCAGATCACTAATGTGCTCCTGCTGAGTAGCCCCCCTGTTAAGATGGTGCTTTGGACACTCTGCCCCTCTGCCATGCTTTACTACACTGCTGATTATTATACTGCTATGTATATTCTCAAGGAAGTAATTAAGTCATAAGTTTCTATCTAAAGACTAAGTGACCAATATTCAAAGCAATTTATGTAGATGGGAAAGGCTCCTGCCTGTTTAAATCGTGCTCTGCAGCCTGGCCACAGATCTTCTGTGACACTTAACCAGCAGTGCCATTAAATATCACACAAAATCTGTTTTTGAGCCAGGCCACACAAGGGCATTACTAGGGCAGAGTCAAGGAGGAGTTATTCAGGATTAGCAATATGCTTTTAAACAGGTTCAAATTGGCTTGCTTAGCTAGAACTGAATATTAGCCAGCACCCACATAACTTCTTTGTCTCAGTCTAAATGTGCTGATCCATCTTCTCATTTCTTCCCTCCCCCCCCCAAAAAAAAAAAAACACATCAAGATTCTTAGAAGTCACAGCAGCCATTTTATTTATTTCATTTGTTTCCTATCCTGTCTTCCCCAAAGAGCTCAGAACGGCTTAAAGAATAAACATACATATTATATAGTTGACAGGTTACCATTTGACATAGTTACAGAACAAGTTTAGGAGGCAGCTGCATCAGGCAAGAGCAAGTGGGCATCGCTCCTGACCGATTCCCCACTGAACTTCCAGGAAATGGGCAGGTATGCCTTCCACAATCCAGGAGGGGGATCCTGCAGGTTCTTGGTGCGGTTCTGAGGATGAGAGGGAGGGGAGGGCAGGAGTGGGCAGAAGTACTTATATGGGTCCCAGCTGAAAAATCTTCTGGGGCCCACATAAGTTCCAGTGGCCTGTGTAGTTTGACGTAGCACCAGATATTCAGTGCCGATTTCTGGACATGGCCCACCAGCACTGAATATTCAGAGCTAATTTAGCCAGCAGCAATTAGCATTTTAAAAACACTGACTGCTGGGAAATAGTTACTTTCCAATCGGAGCTCCAAAGGGAAATTATTCATACTGTAGTTGCCAGGCCTAGAAATGCCCTTACCTTGAGTTGCAGTTGATGAATCCAATGAAAGAGTAACCCTTAAAAATGCCTCCTGAGACAACTAGAGTTCACATCCTGGTACATACAAATTAGGGTCTCAGACAGATATGCAGAACCTGGAAGGCAAATAACTCAAACCAAAAGGAATGGAGGAATAATAGTTCAATGTCTCACAACTCCACCAGTTAGCTGCAACAGCATAACTGACAATCCAACTTTAATGGAGGAGAACAAAATCAGCTCAACTTCTAAAACATTACTGACTTAAAAAATCTCCAGAACGCTCTAGGGAATAAATCGAAGGTAATGCAACCCGGTGAGCACCCCTTTGGGGTTTGTTGTAGGGTGCTCACCGGGTTGCATTACCCTCAATTGAATCCCCGGAGCATTCTGGAGGTTTTTTTAAGCCAGTGATGTTTTAGAAGTTGAGCTGATTTTTTCGCTCTTTTCAAGCCTGAGGCTTTTTCCTCCATTAAAGTTGGATTGTCAGTTATGCCATTGCAGCTAACTGGTGGGGTTGTGAGACATTGAACCAGGAAGGCAATACATAGAACCTTGAACCTGCCACTAGACAAAACCAAGTGGCTGTTACTCTTGCCTTACTGGATCTTTCTAACACTTTGTTCCTTTGTTTTGCAATACTTGGAGCCTGCAATGCAAGTTGAAAGGTAGTCCCATAAAGAGGACATTGATTAACTACAAGAAAAACCATCACTGATTTGAAAGCAGCTATTTCAAGAAAGGGACATAACTGCCTCATCAACTGAAATGTCATCTCTCTACCAGTTGGACATGTTATTCCAGTGTAAGGCCAAATTTTACTTCCACCCTTAAGTCTCTAGCCTCAGAATGGAGGATAAGTAGTTCTTTCCACCACAACTAAATTAAAGAGCTTAGCTGGACTACTTCCCTTTATTTTATCACTCGGGCTTTTCTCATCATCAAGTTTCATGTTACTATTCAGTAACCAGCTATCTTTTTCCGATAGACAAGCAGCTCAGCTTCATTCTGGGAATCTTTCTTCACTAGAACGACTAGTTGGCATTTCTCTTAATATTTCCCAATAGATGCAGGAACATATTAAATACTGTATAAAAGATAGAATGAGAACCTCACACCTAGATGGGCTGGAGTGAGCTTTGATGGAGACTCCAGTAGATAGAACCTAAGCCCACTACCGGGCTGAGCTCTGAGTTTCTGGCCCAGAAATATCTAAGGACTATTTAAATTAAATGAATAATTTATAGAACGTGTATGGTTGGGCAGACTGGATGGACCATTTGGGGCTTTATCTGCTATCATTTACTATGTTACTATGTAGTTTTAGTTTAATTTATTAAGCATGATATACCAATGTTAGTTAATACTGATACAGTGGTTTACCATAAAAATAAACTACTGTTAGTTAATACCGACATAGAAGTTTACCATAAAAATAAAAGAAAAAGAAATGAAGAAAGGGAAACAGGAAAAAGAAAATTATGATCATAGAAACATAGAAGAATGAAGGCAGATAAAGACCATATAGCCTATCTATTCTGCCTATCCATGCCATCTACTTCCTCTTCCTTAGAGATTCATGCTGGGTTTTACTAATCAGCAGTAGAGGTTTCTACCATGGGCTGGCTAATTAAATGCTCCAATACTCATAAAATTCCTAAGAGTGTCAGAGCACTTACCTTGCTGGCCCATGGTAGAAACCTCCACTGGTATTTAGTCAAAGGAGCCCTCAATGTACGTATCCCAAGCTTTCTTAAATTCAGATACACTTTCCATTCCCACCACCTCCACCAGGAGGCCGTTACATGTATTAAACTCTCCACTGTAGTTCCTCTCTCATCCTTCTTCCTGTAAACCGTGCCGAGCTCCGCATTTGTGGAGATGGTGCGGTATATAAACCCAAGGTTTAGTTTAGTTTAGTTTAGTTTAGACAGTTGAAAAAATATTGTTCCCAAAGCTTCATCATCAAAGAAAGGTTTGGCCGAATGAATGAGATATAGTTTATAGAAACTTAGAGATATAAAACAAATGGAAGGCTATTTTTGATAGGATGTTTAAGTCCGAATTTGGATGTTTACACAAGATGTCCAAAGTTGGAAGTGGAGAAATCCATTTTCGAATGAGATGTCCAAATAATTTTTTTTTCCAAAAATTGCTTATTTGGACATTTTGTCTGCCAAGACGTGTTAGACCGCCAGTATGTTTAATTTTCAACCACAACAATGTTCAAGTTAGAAATGTCCAAATCAGCACCATTTAAATGTGGGAGGAGCCACCATTCTAATGAACTGGCCACATAGACATGCCAACAGAGTAGTGGGGCACCTTAGAAGGCACTGCTATGAATTTCACATAAAGGATACCAGATATACATCTCACCATACAGCCCTCCAAAACTCCCCAAAAACCTACTATACCTACCTGTCTACCACCCCAATAGCCCATATGGCTGCAAGTGGCACCTATATAGCAATATAGTTGGGTTTTGATGGGCTCATACTTAACACCATAGATGCTGTGATTAGAGTGCCAGCTTAGAGATAATAGGTAATAAGCCACTGGATGAAAATTTGAGATTAATGAAGCACCCAAAGAGGTGTCCTTAGATCTGGGATTTATTATGGCATTCTTCCAGTCAAAGAAAAAGTGAGGTAAAATAAATTCAAATAAGGTACGAAATCTAGAAGGAAAAGAGTCATAGGGGTGAAATCATAAGTTGAATAGAATGAAAGACCTCGTTAATGGAGACCGCAGATGATAATGTGAAAGTGGGAAATGAACTACTTAGATACATCACAGCAGCTGAAGGGCATTGGAAGAAACTGATGAAGTTGGAAATGTTGTCTGGAGAGTATTAATTTTAGTAGAGAAAAACTGGGCCATTATTTTCGCTGTAATATTGGTGGTACTATGAGTCTGCACTACCATAGCAGGGAGAGATTTTATTATACTGTACATTCTCTCTGAATGTAGTGCTTGTATGATTTCTTCTAATCTCTAAGAGTGACGTCTTGAATACAAAGTGTAATTTCTAAACAGCTGGATGACTATTACAGTGTGTCCTATGCCATCTTTTTTTTCCAATGACAAACTTGATATTTTAGTAAGATTAATTCATCTGAATACCATAATTCTCTTTTGACAATGGGAACTCTTTTCTGGAACTAGGGTGTCATAGACTTGCTTCATATTAAATTCCACATTTTGGTTTGATCATCCAGCGGTAGAAAGATCAAAAGTCTCTAAATTTTCTAACATTAGATCTTTGTGGTCTCTATAATTGGAATTTCATTCAGGAATTTTCTTTAGAGGTTGGTCAGCAAAGACTGATAAGTTCTTTGAAATAACAACATAAGTGTTGCCATAGGGCAGGGGTAGGCAATTCCGGTCCTCGAGAGCCGGAGCTAGGTCAGGTTTTCAGGATATCCACAATGAATATGTATGAGATGGATTTGCATGCACTGCCTCCTTGAGTTGCAAATCTATCTTATGCATATTTATTGTAGATATCCTGAATACCTGACCTGGCTCTGGCTCTCGAGGACCCGAATTGCCTACCCCTGCCATAGGGGGGACAGACCGAAGGTCCATCAAGCCTAGTATCCTGTTTCTAACAGTGGCCAATCCAGGTCACATGTACCTGGCAAGATACCAGAAGAGTAAAACAGATTTTATGCTGTTTATCCTGATGTAAATGTACAGTAGTTGTCTTATTGTCCAGATGTAGGTTAAGGTCATCTAGAGTGATCAGATGTAATGACTGAGCCAAGTGGTGGTAAAGTTTCCAATGAACTGGATGTAATAGGGAGCAACTGATAGAGGAGAGTGAAGGAAAGACCTTCTAAAGTGAATTATATAATAGAGTCCCGATGCTATATAGGTAAAGTATCGGGTGGTGTGCTGCTCAATTGGAGCACCTTACTATAACCTGGATGTGCTGGGTGCCAGGTCTAGATACCAACGTCCAACTCTTTGGGCATAGATGTCCTTTCCCCTTCTGAAATCAGAGTTGGACATTCATATTTGGCCCCTTCCTAGTCCCACTGAAAACACACACAGACCATGCTCCCTTGCAATAAGGGTGTACTGCTGTTTTAGATGTCTATATCCTGGTTCTATGAAATCAAGATTTGGTCATTCACGCAACATAGATTTCTAAATGTTGTTCTTTAGACATCTAAACAACAACAAAAACAGCACCAAGAACCATCTGAAATCTGGGAAAAACTTTATTCTCATTCCCTCGGTAAAATATGGAACAAAAAAAGTAGAAAATTGCTGAACTAAGTGTATAGCCCTTGATGGAGATTGCCTCAACTTCGTTGGTTAGGCTGAGAACTTTTTAGTGGCCCCTTGTACAATATCAGTGAAATCAAAAGAAATGAGGGCAATTATCAGATCTGATTTTATGGAGGAAATGTGATAAAGAATGCAACCTTCCCTAATTCCTCTTCTTCCTCCTCCTGCTTATCATTTTATATAGCAGAGTTTATAATCTATTCAAGCAGATAAACAGGACAAATAAAAGATTAGGGAGTTACATTTATTATAGGAAAGATTAAAAACAACGAGTATTGAACAGGTGAATAAGATTTGAGTTAAATGCAGCTTTTTATTTTTATGAAATATATTTTATTGTTAGTGGTTGGATATATACAGATCAGTCCCAAAGACCTGCTCCTGGTACTTTGTATACTATCTTTGCACATGCAGAAATAGAGGAAATTGATATAACTTAAATTTAGTATGGTTTACACGGGGTGACTAATCAGTTCATGGGAACTTCCTAACAAATTCCATAAGGAGTTCACCTGAGTGCAGAAAGCGCCCTACAAGGTTTTACCCACAAACATCACCTTCTGTCATCCTGGAAGCCTTTTAAGTGCAAAAGTACCTTTTTTATATGTAAGAAAATAAATAATAAAGTGCCATGTGCAAATTTAGAGTCAAAGAAATGTTCAAATCAAACAGTTCTTGATAATAGTAATTTCCTCCATTAAATCAAATATGAAGGAAAATCGTTTTCATGAGTCCCCAAGGAGTCCAAGCTCTTTCTTTTAGGGGGTGCCTCAGCCGTGGAGAGAAGACAAGGATATATGTACATGCAGTGGGATGTGCCGATGACATTGCCCCTGAGGAAGAGAAAGAAACAGGGGACTCTGTAAGGCATAGGTGTCAAAGTCCCTCCTCGAGGGCCGCATTCCAGTCAGGTTTTCAGGATTTTCCCAATGAATATGCATGAGATCTATTTGCATGCACTGCTTGCATTGTATGCTAATAGTCTCATGCATATTCATTGGGGAAATCCTAAAAACCCGACTGGATTGTGGCCCTCGAGGAGGGACTTTGACACCCCTGCTGTAAGGCATTAAACAGAATAGGTTTTGCAGTATTCTGGAAATATATTCAGGTACTTTAACACTTGGCTGTCAGCCTTAGCTTTCCAGTGCAACAGAAATCCTGATATTACTGGTAACCATAAAATAATTTACCTATTGATATTTTTAGTAGGTTGCCAAATTTCAAATCTAGCATATTCTAGTCACTACACTGCAAGTTATTAAATACAAATAAAACAGAAAAGATTATCATTTTATTGCAGCAAATACATTTGTTCAGTTATTTGTTAGGCCAAACTACCTTCCTCAGGTCAGGCCAGTATACTGCTATTATGAAATCCTGTCATGACCTGAGGAAGGAGGTTTTGGTTTCTAAAAGTTAGGCAAATATATTTTTATTAGACTAATTGTAATATATATCACCTTATTTCAATTTTAGATTTTTATTTAGTTAGTTCGATACTAAAATAAAAATCTTTTTTCTAAATTTCTTATCTGGCCATATATTTTTTCTAAATGTGTTGATTCCACTCTATGGTTTTGCTTTCCTCCTCTTCTCTTAACTCCCTTGCCAGGATTTCCTGTCCATGTGTAAATTTTTTACCTCCTTTTCCTTTCAGCTTTCTCCAATTTATTTTCTGCCTCTCTGTCTAGATTTAATTCATTCTTACTATCCAGTCTTCAATTTCCACTTCTTTACTTTGTCCTACAGCTTTCCATATCTTTTCTTCACCCTAGCTCTCCTATTCCATTTCCTCATCATTTATACCACCAGGTTCCAAAGTTTGTAAATCAAAAATCCACTGTTGCTTTTTAAAACTCAATAAAGCTTGGTGGTTAAATACTGAGCTCAATTGGATGTCATTGATTTGAATTTCTTTTATACTCCAGATACTACACTTGATCTTAGCCAAAAGGCCAAGAAGCGACTAACTGGCTGTTTTGCTTTCTGATGTCATCAAGGGAAGTATTTAAAAGTGCACCAGAATGCTTAGCAGTTATCTCGAATGCTGTTTGAACGTGTGTAAAGATGTGTGCTGAAGAATTTGTCCTTTTAATGATATTTTGTAGCAATTACAATATATTACTTCTAATTTACCCTCCTTTTTACAAAACTGTAGTAAGGTTTTTAGTGTTGGCTGTGCCAGTAACAGCTCCAATGCTCATAGAATCGGAGCATGCTCCAGGCCATGGTGGAAACCTCTACCACAGGGGCATTGGTTAGACTAAGGGTGGGCAACTCTGGTCCTCGAGGGCTGGAATCCAGTCGGGTTTTCAGGATTTCCCCAATGAATAAGCATGAGATCTATTTGCATGCACTGCTTTCAATGCATATTGTGACAGGGAAGCCCCTGTCATGGGATTCAAACCTGCTTTAAACCCTGCCACTAAAGCAAATATGCCTATTCCTAAGCCAAGGAAGCTGACCATTAACTCTGTTACCAGCACTAAGATTAGACAGGGAGGGGATGACACAGAATAGATTACCTGTTGCAAGCCACTATAATCCCTTTTATAAACCATCTGTTAATTCTCTAGTCAGGCAATCTGACACAGCAAGGGTTAAGGAAAGGGGTGGAGCTGACAGGCAGAACATGACTACAGCACAAGTAAAAGTTACACAGCAAGATAAATCAAAGCCAGCTGAGAACACCCAGAGGCAATCAGGAACTTGGAGGGAAGGACTTTACTCCTCACAGAACAGGGAACTGAAGGCTAAGAGCTCTGTGTTACTGCCTTCTGCCAAGAAACCCCCTGTCCCACAGCACTACCATCCTGAAAAAACTTTGCTTTCCAAACAGAGGCTAACTGGAAGGGAAGAGATCCATGAGCAGGGCTGGCCTAATGCAGTTCCAGAGGAGCTTGTACCCAGCTTCAGAGAGTGAGGAGTCCCTTATGGCAGTAGAGGGAGATATCTCTGAGGGGAATGAAATGGACTGCAGCCCAGAAGCCTTAGAACAGGGGTGTCAAAATCGGTCCTCGAGGGCCGCAATCCTGCTGGGTTTTCAGGATTTCCCCAATGAATATGCATAAAATCTATTTGCATACACTGCTTTCATTGTATGCTAATAGATCTCATGCATATTCATTGGGGAAAACCTGAAAACCCGACTGGTTTGTGGCCCTCAAGGAGGGACTTTGAGATCCCTGGCTTAGAGGATCCAGTAGAAGAGAATGAATGGAAAGGCAGTAGAGGACAGGTGGAAAAGAAAAAACACCAACAGATTCATTGAAGAGGAGATTGAGGAAAAGAGCTCTGGATTGAAGAAGGTGGTATAAACCACATACCTTTAACTTGTTTTATTCAGTCATATGTTTATATTGAAAGTACTAGAACAAAATGAATATAATGAAACTCAGAGCAGATGGCTGGTGATTCATGGACTTTTTGGGGGGAGGTGGAAGGAATCTTCCACTAACCACAGTCTTTAAGTATACATGAATCGATAGAAAGTCTCCAATGTAAATAGTCCATTAAATAAAAGTACAAAGACATGGTTTGCTTCGTGTCAAAACTAGTACCTAATCCCAAATTACAAGGACACTCCTTGGTAAAGAAAGAATAGTGTAATCTGCAATAATCACTTTGATATCAATAAAATACCAGCACTAATTTTGATCAGTTCTATAGGATTGGTATTACCCAAAATATCATTTTCACGCTTGATTTCAATGATTCAGTAAAGATTGTAGGAGTCATTTCTACAACCACTTAAACTGAAAGATGAAATAACTGATATTTTGCTTGCAATCTGCATTCTGTCTGGGGTTTTTTTTTGGGGGGGAGGGGGTTTGGGGGGGGTTGCCACAAAGAATGGCAATTCAGATTGGGCATCTTTTGGCAGCCGTCAGCTACAGCCAAACAAGATTCTGTGTTAAATATTTCTTTACTGCAAAAAGTTTTATTCGTTTATTGGAAATTTTTAAAGCACATTTGTGGTGGTGGGGGACTGTGTTTTGCTTCTTTTCAAATAAATTAAGCACTTAGTTCCCTCCCTATCCCCCATCAACGTCCAAAAATGCATTCATTCCCAAGGCAACCTGACAGACTCTCCATTTTCAAAACCATTGTTTCATTAATTATATATATACATCTGTGGTTATATTTCAAAAAATAGTTAGTTTTGTACTTAAATTCAGCTAGATAACTGATTTATCCAAAGAACAAAACCTTAATATGCAACTCATGTACTTTTTCAGCAGTAAAGCTTAAAGCCAATAGAATGAAATTAAATCAGTACAAAGTATATTTTATTTTTAGTTATCGAAACAATACCAGGATCTTCATAAAGCCAAAACTGGCATAAACCTCCAGAACAAATAATGTAATTTGAAAGATTTTAGGTCGACTAGTTAAACCCTTAACCTAAAACCTGAACTTTTGGTCTCTCATGGGCCAAGATAGTAGTAAATATCTTGACAAGTAACTAATGACTGTGGGCGTCATATTGTTTCTGCTCTTGTCTGCCGTGTACTAACAAGTAAATAAATGTTCCCTACCTATGTCTCCATTCTGCTGCTTAGTGGACTTCCCTTTCTCTTTGTATCTACTCAAAAGTTGGTCTCTTGACATAGAAAAGGCTCCGTTTAAGTTTCATTTCACCAGAAAGATATCAACCCTCTTTCAAGACATGCTTTATTTCAGTTTTCTTCTTTCACCTGAAACACCAGAATACGAGCGAGAATGTAGTAAAACCCCAAAATATCCAGAGTATAATCGCATATCCTTTTAAATTAAAAGCGATCTTACAATTATTCATTTGACCAAATTGTTTTTTGCTGTATTTCTTGAACCAATGCCATTGTGTTTTTAACCTTGTTTCTTCAGCTCATCAGAATATTGATTCAATTAAAGAGCTCTTTTTCAGACTCGGGTCCCAGGCACATAGCATTTGAATTAGCCAATTTCAGCCTCTGAATAGAAACACGGGTTAAAGCCTATTTCTGACTTTGGTTGGCGCCCTAAGTTTTATGATGAAAAAGAGCATTGAAGACATTTTCCCTACCAAGAAACCACCTTTTAACATTAAAAAAAAGAGAGAGATCTGATTGAATTGGCAACATCTAACTTGTGGCCTTTTTAACACTTAAAAAAAAAAAAAAAAGTCTTGAATAATTCTAACTTTTTATTCACTTAAAGGCTTTGAAGAAAGATTTTGACGTACATGTGTTGTTATCAGATTGATGGGCCGAGTTTGATTGAAGTCCTTTTGTCATGCAAATGTCAAGGCGCTTGATGGATGAGTGCAGATATCTGCCAAACTTCAGGAGGTCTTCGGCCATTGGTCCCAAAGTTCACGTGACCTTCCTTCGGGGGGACCCCGGGTTGAAGCCTGGCAATCTATGGCTGGAAGTTTTACAGCTTTGACATACTATCCAAAGGTTGTAGGGCAGGAGGAATCCCCGAAACAGGTTGACCCTCCTCCATCAGTGGCAGATGGACAATACCAGGATGAACTCCTTCTTAGAGTATGCAATTTGTAACCGTGGGATGAGCGCCTACTCCCCCAAGGGCTTCCCTGCTTTAGATCAGGCACCGACCCACTTCCCTGCCTGCTCAGGTACTGCCGGAGACTCATATAGTGAAGATGGACGGTTCACTGCTGCCTCGAACCACCTCCAGCAGCCTCTTCCTGCAGCCCAGCCTTACTCAAACTCTGCAGTGTACACTGCCCAGTCCTGCACCTCGGGCTATGGGCCCCAGTTCTACGTCAGCCCGGAAACGGATGGATTCTATTTCCAACCCTCCACATATTCTGCCAGTGCTGGATCCAACCTCAGCTCCTTGTCAGAGGGTTACTGTGCAGGGGTGTCAGGCCCCGGGCACTACCACCAGCACCCCTATGAACAGGAGCAGCAGAGCTTTCTACAGAGCACCTACAGTATTTCACCCTCCTTACAAGAAGACAAAGAACCTGACTGTCATCTGGAAACATCTCCCTCTACTCATACTTTCGATTGGATGAAGGTGAAAAGAAACCCTCCTAAAGCAGGTGAGTACTTGGTGGGAAGATTACAGCTATAGGGAGTGGTGGTGACAGGAAATTATGGCATTTCTTTTCTATATTATAGAACAGATGTGATTGCGGATACGAATTAAAGCCCAGAAGCCACCGCCTCCCTTTCCCTTTAGGAAGTATTCTCACTATAAAGAAATCCCTGCCTCTATTAATAGCAGTGGCTACAGAGAGGAAGCAGAAACTCATAATTTATTGCAAGGTCAGATCCAGCTGTGATTCCATTATTCTGTTACCAGCAAATTCGCTTTATCTCTTTCTGGTTCAAATGAGTGTCTCTATCATAAATTTTAAATGAATTTTTTTTTAACTTTTCAATTTCTGTTTTATTAAAAAAAAAAAAAAATGTAGTTTGACAGTTTGGGGACCCTTTGGTAATAACAGGAAAATTTTACTTTTGCAATGAGTCAGAGCAATGTGCTTTCTCTGGAGGCTGGAGGGTGTGGAAGCATCAATGCTCTTTCATGGATAGTGCTTGGCTTTAGGAGAAAGCAGAAGAAATAATGGGTGTACAGGAATGCCTATTTATGAAAAGATGGATGGAAAGAAGGAAATATGGGTGTGTGGAAAGGTAGAAAATAGGAATACATCTTTTCCACATAATGTCACTAAAAAAATATATGAATTAATTACTTCTTTTGACCTCTCATTCTTTGTATGTTTCAGCAGTGAAAATATCTGAGTTTGGACTGGGAACCCAGCAGAATACCATCAGAACCAATTTCAGCACCAAACAACTGACAGAACTGGAGAAAGAATTTCATTTTAATAAGTACCTGACCCGGGCAAGGAGAGTAGAAATAGCTGCCACTCTGGAACTGAACGAAACTCAGGTCAAAATCTGGTTCCAGAACAGAAGGATGAAGCAAAAAAAGAGAGAGAAAGAAGGAGTCGTTTTGCCTGCAGGCCTGGGCTGTGTAAAAGACGCAAGCGAAACCTCCGATCAGTCCAGCTCCAATTCACCTGAGGCCTCTCCAAACTCCATTTCATCCTGAAAACACATACTGTGCATTCTTTAAAGCCATGGCTATTCCTTCATCTAGAAGACGCATCAGCTGAGGAGCATTTAAAACAGATTAAACATTCAGTTCAGGAGACTGAAGTTCTTTTTTTTTAAAAAATCTACCAGTTTCCTCCTGTAAGACTGAAATATTTTTGAAAATATTACATTTTCATTCTCTATTAATTTATGAAGCTTATGTTTCAGGGCTCTTAGGTTTACTTTTTTGTAAGAACACTTCAGAGGACTGATTATCTCTTCTAAACAAATTCCTACCAGTAAAAGTTCATCTCAGGGAGCTTCTCCATAGCAGGGTACTGCACTTTTAACCACAATCCTTAAAGGACAATATTACAACCTAATTCTATTTAATAATAAAATACTTTTCCGTGTGCTTGTTAAAATATCGTTATTTTACAAATATTGGGTTGTAAATTTGATTAGATTACCTGTACGTTTGTTTCTCATGATGAGTTTGGCTTTTATTAATGTTTTGCATAATGAAAAACAAAAAAAGAGAAGTTATAATTTGCTATATTTTACAGAGAGGAACATTTCCATTTTGCACTATTGTTGCTTTACAGTATTTCTGTAGACAAAGTTTTCTACTTTCTACCTCAAATAAGGAAGAGTTTGAAGACGTACTCATGACGGCCTGATGAATTCAGTGCTGAGAAGTGTGACGTTATGGATTGTATGGACTTTTAACAAGTGAGAAAATGGCGGCATAGAAAGGTGAAAATGCAGGACTTGATTTAAATAATGTTTATAACGGGGTTTTTTAAATAAGCATCAACATCTTTCCAATAAGTCATTACTTTTCTCACCAGATTCTGTAAATATAACTCCTCTCAGCAAATTCCCATTTAACCAAATTAAGGGGTTTAAAACAATTATTTAGCAATTTTGTATTTGTAGAAAAATTATGTATTTTTTTTGGAAATGTCAACAGTAAGAAAATGTTATTTTTATTTTTTTAAATAGATTATGTTTGCTTTCTAAAATTTTGAAATTAAATATCTCAACATAATAAAATCGTTGTCTTCTCATGCCTTAAGAGATCTTCTGAAAGTAGCTTGAAATGTCTAATGCACCTTGTTCAGGAGGGAACCAGAATCGTCTACAAATTTTACTTTAGAAAAAAAAAACTTATTTTTTCGTTTAAATGAGAGAATCCAAATGCTGGAATAAGTCTAGCAGATAAAATAGCAGTGTGAACTGAAGGAAGAGGGTGGGGTCATGCTGGGGATTTCACTAACCAAGTTTTTGTCTTTTATCTGGATCAGTGCAGTTTCAGGGGTGGGAGGAGGGAGAACAGAGGGAGTTTGTTTTCAAAAACCTGTTAACATCAACAAAAGGTAAAACACGAATCCCAGAGTTTAATCTTTTTCCCTTATCTTTTGAACAACTTTTTCTTAAACCAGCTTCAATATCCATGCTGTTGGCTGGGCCATCCGTGTTTTACCTATTTCCTTAAAAGGGCAGGGATCCGCCTTTTACCTAGCAAGTACTCTTAATTAAAGATAAATTGAGCAGTAAAGATCGTGGAGGGGCATAATCGAAAGGGATATCTAAGTCCGTTTACGTCCATCTCGCAAGTCGTCCAAAGTAAAAAATAGCTAGACATATTTTCGAAAAATAAGTCCAACTTTTTTTTTCATTTTGAAAATCGTCTAATTATACGTCCTGCTGATCTGATCATCCAAGCTGCTAAATCGTCCATCTTTATACCACATTTTCATCCAAATTTTTGTCCAAGTCCAAAATGCCTAGAACAAGCCCTGATGGACATGGGAGGGGTCTGCAAAGTGATGGACTGCACACCCAGACATGGTACCTTACAGGGCACTGCTGTGAACTTCACAAAAAGGGTACCATATCTTCTCCTCCATTCAGCTCCCTTATAGGTTATGGTGAGCCCCCAAACCACCTCCAGAATCCCCTAGACCCACTTATCTACCACCCCAATAGCCCTTATGGCTGCAGGAGCCACTTATATACCAGTAAAAAAGGGTTTTGGGGTGTATAGGGCAGTGCACATGTTTACATATCAATGAAGTGATTACAGGAGTTTATGGGCATGGGTCCTCCTCTCCATGGGTCCCTAACCCACCCCCAAGATGACTTAAGCTGCCTCTGTGCTGTACAACTAGGCTTTCCTATGCCAGGCGGCCAGGTGATGATGGTCTGGAGGCTGAATTTTAAAGATGTGATTAATATTTTTATGGGGGGGAGGGTTGGTGATCACTGGGATAGTGTGGGGGTCTGTTTTATGTGTTTGAAGTGCTTATCTAGTGAGTTTAGGTGGTTTTTTTGTGACTTAGACCATGTTTTAAATGGTCTAAGTTACAACGTCCAAGTTCCATCGATCGTGGGCTGTATAATTTTCGGTTATACATGCTGTACGAGTAAGTCTAAGCCGGCCCAGGTCCCACCCAACTCCTGCCCTCGACACTCCTCCCGAAACGCCCCGTTTAGCTTTGGTCGTTCAGTGGCACTATGAAGGTCTAGGTCGTTTAGAAATACGTCCAAAACCTGTTTTTAGTATTGGCACTTGGACATTTTTGAGAAATGTTCGTCCAAGTGCCGACTTAGGCCGGTTTTTGGACGTATTTCTCTTTTGATTATGAGCCCCTTAAGGTTTTAAAATTATTGTTTGTCAGATCTTCCTATTATTGGGGATTCCAACATGATCATTACTTCTACTCAAAAATTTTGGGAGACATCTTCTTCACATTCTGCTGTTTATAAAACTAGAAACATTAAACTAGGCAACTCCCAAAACATGTCTTAAGCTATTATTGAGTTTTGCTTAAGAGCTAAGCATTGTTAGTAGAGGCTGATGTTTAGATAGGATAAGGCTATGAAAATTTTTATTTAATTATTTAATTATGATGTAGAGGTTCCCCACCCCCCTCTCCCTTTATGAGGGAGTACTGAAAAGTTCTCAGCCCAACCAATCAAAGGCTAGATTCACTAAGCAAACCGATCATGTACTGCTCAGTTTGCGCTCACTTTCCTACTATGGCTCAATTCACTAACCTTCCTCCAGACCCCATCCGCAACCTATCCGATCTGCGCATGCAAATGAGTAAAAAGGCATGTAAATTTCTTAAGGCATCGATTCATGAAACCATTTCGCCCACACCGACTGGCCTTTCCGTTTCAAAAAGTTTTGACCAGTCGCTTTACATCCTCGCCAACTATTCTTGCTTAGCAACTGCCGCGTGCATGTTAAGAACCCCATTGAAAATATATATCTACCCTGCAAAAAATCCAAAATATATCTAAACTTTAAATATATGTAAACTTTCATGTACATAAACATTAGAAATATTTTTTTATTTTTTTGGAATGCACATAGCGAGCGCGGGAGTCAATCTCAGATTTGTAATGCGCATGGTGAGAAAATTGTGGATTCACCTCGTGCTCTCTTTGCGCATTGTACATTTCATATATCAATGCCAAATTTTTAAAAAAATCTAAAATAACTTTTAAGGGCCAGCTATCCCTCCCCCCTTCCTTCCAGCTAGATTGTTGCATGCATCTGACATCACGCCTTTGATTGCTTCGTGCTTCACCACAGAAAGAGCCGCACAGCCTCCTGGGATTCATATAACAGCGCGTGACCCCAGCGCATTCAACTGCTGTTAACTGTTGTGCCTTCTAGCAACTTAACAGTTCTTTTCCTGAGAGAAATGGACGGCGCTCGTCGGCTGCGCTATCTGCTTCTTTTGGAACACGAGTATGCCGAGGAGAGGTTGGTAAAAACTACAGTTCTTATATTGCATTTTTTTATGACAGGCGGTAGGCGCATTCGGAGCCCGCCAATGACGTCTGCGATTAAACCCCGCCCCATTTCTACGCAATGAAGTCCTAAAGAGCTAGCGCATGCGTTATGTGCTTCAAAACCAACAAGGATACAGTGTGCAGCGCGTCGATCGATGTTACAGTGAGACGTGTGCGCGAATGTGGGCATGTTTACAATTTGATAATTTGCATGGTCAAGCTTTACTGAATCGATTGGCCAGAATGACTCTGAAATGGATAGGACACGAATAGGATCGATTTGTGGACTTTAGTGAATCTAGCCCTAAGTTCCTAAATTCTGAGCATTATTTTACCACTGTAGCTGAAAAGAGTGTTCTCTTGTTTCATTAAGTGCCAATTTGCAGAAACTAAGGGCTAGATTCACTAAAACCCCCTTACCTGTCCGATCCGTGGCCAAGTCTTTCCTGGGTGACCGATCCACCAAGCCTCCTCATGCAAATGACTGCGATTGGAGGCCCACCCCACAGCGACTGCATGAGCGATCCCGACACATGTGCAGACCATCTTCTTTGCGCTTGCTGTCCGTCAACAAAACTTTGCTTTTTTATTTTTTGACTTTGGACTTTTATTTTTTGACTTTTTTACTCACGAGTCTGTGGTTTTAAACCTGCGGGTTTAAAGCGGGGTGCACTGCAACGTGTTCCGGAACAGAACACGCCGTAGTGCAGTCTCACTTTAACCGCAGGTTAAAACCATAGGCTCGCACTTCGGGGAAGGGTGGCTGAGCAGGAGAAGTCGGGGCGGCAAAAGCAGGAGAGGCAGAGAGCAGGGTTTTTTCATGGCTGGGATTTCAGGGCGGCAGAGAGCAGGAAAGGACGTGAGCGACTGGTCCCCAGCAGTTGCTTCTTTTTTGATCGGCCTGCCCAGTTGGTGTTCCTAAACAAGTTTAGTGAATCAAGGCCCTTCCTACTTTGCATACCGTTTCCCCTCATTTGCATACGTGGATCGGATCGGGTGCTATGATAGAGACTTATAAGATCATGAAAGGCATAGAGAAGGTGGAGAACAGATTCTTCAGGCTAGGCGGGCCCACACAAACAAGAGGGCATTCAGAAAAATTGAAAGGAGACAGATTCAAAACGAACGCTAGGAAATTTTTCTTCACTCAGATGGTAGTGGACACCTGGAATACGCTCCCAGAGGAGGTGTTAGGGCAGAGTACAATATTGGGCTTCAAAAAGGGATTGGATGACTTCCTGAAGGATAAGGGGATTGAAGGGTATAGGTACAGGTATTAAATGAATAGGTCACGGACTTGGGGGGCTGCCGCGGGTATGGACTGCTGGACACGATGGACCCCTGGTCTGACCCGGCAGAGGTAATGCTTATGTGCTTATGTGTCTATGAATCGGATCGGGTGCGTGAGGAAGGCTAGTGAATTGGGTCGGGGTCGCAAAGTGGTCAGGACACAATCGGTGGGCTTAGTGAATCTAGCCCTAAATTCTATGCTTTGACATTGTTTCAGATCATTGATTGAACCATATCCACATCATTTTCTCCGTGGTTGGGCTGAGAACTTTTCAGCATGCCTTCTCATTATTGTTGGATAAAAAAAAATAAAGCCAGATTCAGAGCATGGGGAAGGCTTTTGATTCCTAGGATCAAGCTTTATTGGCAAGAATTATCCTGCCTAGGGCTTTTCAGAGGCACTCCAAGGCAGGGAGTTGAGAGGGAGGAAGTAGTACTGCAGGCTGCAGGGTCTGGCTTTATTGTTTGCTTTTTTTGTTTTGTTTTTTATAGTAAGTTGGATCATGGGGTCTGTTTCACTGGAGTGCAGACTTTTCCCAGACAATGAATTTCTGAAATTCTTGGTGTGCTTTTTGTGAGGTGTTTTTTTTTAGGGGGGCTGCAATTGTGCCTTACTTTTTCCACCACTGAATATTTAACACACTTGAGACACAAAAGTGGAGTTTTTTGCCATATGAAGCTTAACTGAGGCTTTTTCTCCACTTTTTTCTTTCCCATTGTGGTTGAGTGAGTGGTGTATGTGTGGCCTTGCAGTGTTCCATTTAGGGCACATTTAGAACTGGTCTCTTCAAGATTCCCTGGATCTAACCTTATTGGCAAGAATCAACCATGCGATTCAGTGCAGCCCAAGGCAGATACAACACAGATGAAGAGATGAAATCCAAGAGAGCTTGAAGAAAAGATAAGGGCTCCTTTTACAAAGCCGCGCCAGGGCCTTAATGCGTGGAATAGCGCGCGCTAGCCGCTACCACCTCCCTTTAAGCAGGCGGTAGATTTTTGGCTAGCGCATGCTAATCCGGTGCGTGCGTTAAAAAGGAGCCCTGAATAAAGAAAGAAGACAAGAAAAAACATTTAAACACCGCAGAGTCACGCAAACACAAACCACACATGTACTTACCCAGCAGACTCTGAATTCTGATTTCAGAAAAAAAAAAAAACCCCCAGTAAAAGAGAACAAAAATATATCTCAAAGAATACTTAACCTGTAATTGAATTTGAAGCAAAGTCTGATAGTAATTTTGTTTACATAATTCTTATCTGAAAGTGTATGGAAAACTTTGCTCCATTATTCTGTAAAAGTCAACAGGCGGTCAGAAAGATTTGTTAATTTATACAACTGACCAGTTCTAGAATAGAAAGAGTAAGAACATCTAACTATCTAACCCCCTCCTTACAAAGCCACGCTAGCGTTTTTAGCACCGATCTCATATGAATTCTATGAGTGTCAGAGCTGTTACCGAGGCAGCCGGCGTTAAAAACACTAAAAGTCACTGCTTGAAAAATTCACTGTATAAAGATATAATCATAGGTCTTTGTGCACTAAGTCCTAATGCACAGTCTGATGCAAAGAACTCTGCTCAGAGATATGAAGGCAAAGTGTTCCGCCTCACCCACCAATCATTGCAGTGTTCAGTTATATCCAATGTTTAAAGTGCTAAACTGTTGTGTTGCTAGCTGCTAAAGCAATAGCAAAAATCAAAGAAATTTTGCTGGTTGCTTAGGCTTTTCTTCAAAAATAGACTTAAGAAATTTATGGGACTTAAAATATTGATTTTTCCAGATCTGGCTCGAGAAACACAAAAAAGGAGACGTGAATTTCTTCTTTTGAAACCAGGGGTTATAGCTTTGGGGGCGACTTTTTATCTTCGACACCCTTGTAAATGTGTTATACAATATAGTATGAAAAAAATATGTTTTCTTTGATCCAAGCCAGTTGACAACATTTTTGTCTACAGCACCTCAGGTTTAAGGGGGAATAAGAGGATAATTGATTTTTGTTGACCTGTCTCTGCCTAAAGGGCCTATTTTCTTTTATATAACAACTTAGTTTGTTTAAATTACTTTAATCATCCGCTTTCCATGCCTTGGATCCATATAGTGGACTAGAGTTGAAGTTAAGCTATAATGATTTTTCTTGTAAAAAGTCTGGGAGTAGAAATGTTTATATTAGTACTTTATTGGCTTATCTTTATTTTTCTGTACAAGTGATACTTGAATTGTAAATTGAAAATATAAATAAATAAATAAATAAATTTAAAAAAAAAAAGAAATTTTGCACTTATCTTTGAAAAATAGCTGGTTCCGACGTGGCACGTTTCGAGTCTGCGTCAGGGAACCGACACAACAATTAAAGTTATAGATTGATTTTTGCTATTGCTTTAGCAGCTAGCAACACAACAGTTTAGCACTTTAAACATTGGATATAACTGAACACTGCAATGATTGGTGGGTGAGGCGGAACACTTTGCCTTCATATCTCTGAGCAGAGTTCTTTGCATCAGACTGTGCATTAGGACTTAGTGCACAAAGACCTATGATTATATCTTTATACAGTGAATTTTTCAAGCAGTGACTTTTTTCTTTTTCCAAATTGTCTCTTTTAGTCACTCTATGGTATCTATTTAGAGTTTATTACCTCTCCAGTATTTTTTGACTGGGCGTTAAAAACACTAGCATGACTTTGTAAAGGAGGGAGTAAGTGAACATTGAAAGTTTTTAATCAGAACACATTTTTTTTTTTTTAACTTTATAAATTTTCAAATATTAACAGTGCAACACACAGGTATAAGAAAAGCACATTACAGATATTCAACTTACAGGGATACTGTCCCCGGTGCGGGAGGAATGGGCGGTGGGGAGGGTTGCAGACCATTGGACCTCATTCGTTTTCGGCCTCCGTATGCGCAGAAGAAACCACTTCTGACTCCTACTGCGCATGCGAAGCCACGGAGCTACAGATCACGGATCACGCAGGTAGGAGTGCGCATGCGCACTTAGGATTTTATTATTAGTGTTGTTCTAAAGATGCTTCCTTGTGTTGTGCTAACATGATAGGTGCCATCAGCTCACGTTTGAGTCATAGTGACTTGATTAGCATCAAGTTTTCATGGCAGAATACTGAAGTAGATTGCTGAACCTTTCCCTATGAAGACAAAGCAAGTCTGGGACTAATGTCCCTTCCCCATGAACTCCCCTAGAACTACCTTGACTCTCTCATGGTCTAGAGGGTAGGGGTGGGGGAGTGGTTGTGCATGTAGGAGCGGTGCACACTTGCTCCTGCCCTGTTGCAGGTCTGATCTACTTGCTATGGGTTACAGCATGCCCTTATGCTGAAACCGGAGAGGAAGGTCTGATTCTTTTTCATATGTTAGAACCTATTAAAAAAAGGGTTGCCCATCCAACCGCTGACCCCAGCACAGTCTGCTTAGGTTCTGAAGTGAAGTCCACAAATATCCAGTTAAAACACCGCCTCTCTGAACATTTAGAGTGATTTAAGCAGGCAGGAGAGATTCTGGGTCATTTAAATCACGCTGAGCCACTTAACTTATGATATCTAGCAGCAATAAACTAGACAGTGCTGCTGAATAACATCTTTGACCACCAATGTCAAAAGTGTGCAGGTCAAAGGTGGTACCAGGGCAGCACTAGGGAAGAACTGGAAATTGTTCAGGTGTGACAATATTCATTGCTGGGACCCAGAAAGCTAGGCCAGCCAAAGTTAAAACAACTTTTGATCTCTCCTAACTATAGCCAGTCTAACTATGCAGGTCCTGGCACAGAATATCTGTTGGGACTTGCATAACCTTTTTATTTTTAGCTCCCCAATCCCTAAAAAAAAAGCCCCCTCTTTTCTTTTCCCTTTCCCCTGCCTGTGAGTTACAAACCCCCTCCCCTCAGTATGACTCTGATCTCCTTCATCTTGGTTAGCGTCTGGACCTACCTGATATGCCTGGTGGTCCAGGGGGATCGATGGGAGCAGGAACGAAGGCCACTCGCTCCTGCCCTTTGCAGCTTCTAAAAGAAAAAGGCTGCTGCAACCTCTCCCAGCAACCTTGTGGAGCTACAAGGGAGGATGGGGATAGTTCTGGCAGGAGAGAACATAAGAACATAAGCAGTGCCTCCGCTGGGTCAGACCATAGGTCCATCCTGCCCGGCAGTCCGCTCCCGCGGCGGCCCAAACAGGTCACGACCTGTCTGAATCACCAGAAGGGGCTCCCTTGCCACCTTAGTTTCCCATTGAGTCCTATCTTCCCATCGAAGTCCTAACCCTCCGGTCTTGCACATGCACAACCTGGTTGGCTTTCTATACTTATTACCTGGTTGGCTTTCTATACTTATTACCTGGTTGGCTTTCTATACTTATTACCTGGTTAGCTTTCTATACTTGTATTACATCCCAGCACCTCTCTCAGTATCCCACGATCCCTTTATCCCTCAGGAATCCGTCCAGTCTCTGTTTGAATCCCTGTACCGTACTCTGCCTGATCACTTCCTCCGGTAGCGCATTCCAAGTGTCCACGACCCTTTGGGTGAAGAAAAACTTTCTTGCATTCGTTCTGAACCTATCTCCCTTCAGTTTCTCCGAATGCCCCCTCGTACCTGTTGTCCCCTTCAGTCTGAAGAATCTGTCCCTATCCACCCTCTCTATGCCCCTCATGATTTTGAAGGTCTCTATCATATCACCCTGAGCCTCCTCTTTTCCAGAGAGAAGAGCCCCAGCCTATCCAACCTCTCGGCGTATGGGCAGTGTTCCAGCCCTTTTACCAGTTTCGTTGCTCTCCTTTGGACTCTCTCAAGTATCGCCATGTCCTTCTTGAGGTGTGGTGACCAATACTGAACGCAGTATTCCAGATGTGGACGCACCATCGCTCGATACAATGGCATGATGACTTCCCGCGTCCTGGTTGTTATGCCCCTCTTTATGATGCCCAGCATCCTGTTGGCTTTTTTCGAGGCTGCTGCGCACTGTGCAGATGGCTTCAGTGATGGATCCACCAGCACACCCAAGTCTCTCTCAAGTCTGCTGTCTCCCAACAATGCCCCCCCAATTTGTAGTTGAACAACGGGTTCTTTTTCCCTATATGCATGACCTTGCATTTTTCCACGTTAAAGCGCATTTGCCATTTGTTTGCCCAGTCTTCCAGCTTGTCCAGGTCCCTTTGCAGGTCCTCACACTCCTCCCTGGACCTAACTCTGCTGCACAGTTTGGTATCGTCTGCAAATTTTATAACCTCGCACTTTGCCTCCTTTTCCAGGTCATTGATAAATATGTTGAAGAGTAACGGCCCCAGCACCGATCCCTGTGGCACACCGCTTGTGACTCCACGCCAGTCAGAATATTGGCCCTTCACTCCGACCCTCTGCAGTCTACCCGACAACCAGTGCTTGATCCATCTATGCACATCCCCTCCCACCCCGTGGTTCCACAGCTTCCTAAGCAGCCTTTCATGTGGCACCTTGTCTTTATGAACCATTTTTGATAAAAACACACCCAAGAGATAAATGCACAAAACAAGCCATTGAAATGTAGAAGGGGGGCAGTATTTTTAGTAGCAGAGCAGTGCAGTGGGGTACCCTAGGGGGCACTGCAGTGAATTTCATATAAAAAGGCCCAGGTCCAGATCTCACCATAACCCTCTTATATTATATGGTGAGCCCTGCTGCCACCAGCTTGCCTCAGAAGCCACCTCTCTTCTGATTCTGCCTCTGTGGGAACAGGTAGTTGCTGCAGAGAGGTGGCTTCTGGTGCAGGCCGGCGAAAGCAGGCTCACCTTGTTGCTGCTGCCAGCTGCTCGAAGATTAAATTACAGCGGCCAGGCCAGGGAGGAGATAGGTGGGGAAGTCGGGAGCTAGAGAGGTTGTGAGGGGAAGCAGCATTGGAGATCAGAGGAGGGGGAGGGGAGGGTACTGGATAAACAGCATGAAAGGAAGGAGGGAAGGCTGAAGAAGCATTATGGAAAGGAGAGGGGTGCTGGAGAAAAGAATATGTCATAGGGTAGTGCTGGATGAGAGGGAAGAGACAGAAACAGCAGAAGAGGAGGTTGGAAGGAGAGAGAGGGGCAATTAGACCACCATCTTGCCCATATTCTATCAACAATGCCTGATTATAAAACCTTCCGAAGAAAAATAAAGATCCTGCTCTTCAGAAACTTTGTCAAGACTAGCATCCCTTAACCAGTCTGAGACACAGTCTTATAATTAACACCTGATCCTGTAATTCGCCTGGAAATATCCAGCTTACCTCTTTTGTAATCTACCTAGAATTGTGAGGTTAAGGTGGAATAAAAATCATCAATGTAATGTACTCTGGGCTGGGGATGGGGGGTTGGAAGGAGAAAGAAAGAAAGAAGCACCCACAGAAGAGGGGGTTGTAACAAGAAAGAGAGAGAGAGAGAAGCACCCATGGGGGAGGAGGGTTGGAGGAACAGAGTATTAAAAGGGTACAGAGGATGGGAAAGGGACCAAGAAAATGCATGGAGAGTGGGCGGGGCTATGAGTAGTGTGTGGGTAGGGCAGGGGTGTCAAAGTCCCTCCTCGAGGGCTGCAATCCAGGTTTTCAGGATTTCCCCAATGAATATGCACGAGATCTATTAGCATACAATGAAAGCAGTGCATGCAAATAGATCTCATGCATATTCATTGGGGAAATACTGAAAACTCGACTGGATTGCGGCCCTTGAGGAGGGACTTTGACACCCCTGGGGTAGGGTCATGTGTTTTCTTTTTTTGTCTTCACAAATATGGTAACACTACTAATATGATTTAAGATAAGTGCATCTTTGCACTGTGGTTCACCTATTCATTCAAACTGGGAGGTATTTTGATGCTAATGATGAGATGACTTTTGTTCACAAAAGATATATGTGTGCTGAACTTTGGGCCACCCTGAGGCTTTTTCATCCTAGTAGTAATGACATTGTATAGTTCCAGTGCAGTCAGCAGTGTTGCCACGCCAATGTTTTTCTGCTTAGATCCATATTTTATTTTTTTTTTAAATTTCTACACCGTTTTAAGCCAAAATGGTTTACAAAATGTTTTTCCATTCAGATTCTTTGTTTTTCATAATGTACTATATTTACATTGATTAAAATCATATTTCTGTATGACAAGGCTAATTTAAATAATAAAGTGCTAGATGAAGCTCTTTGCTATCTCAACTCATTGATGAAATTGATGCCAGTTTGGAAGTAGTAAACTGAAACATTTAAACATAGAGATCTATAGAGGCAAATAGAAACAAGACGTTATCAATGGCATACAATGATAGGCTAAGAAGCGTTCTATGCCATTTTGTCAAAGATTCTTGATTTGTAATTTTTTTGTACATCATAATTTAGTTGACTTGGAATTGCCTTCTTTTTGGACTGAACTGAAACAAGTACTACTGCAGATGGTAATCAGAAGCAAAAATCTGGCCTTCTCTCTGACTTTAAGTGTCAGCTAATGCTGTTACACTTCTCCCTCCATATTCGCTGTGATAGGGGATTACCAGAACCACAAATACAGAAAAACCGTGAATAAATTTTTCATATGTTATTCGCTGTTTTCTATTAAAAACCATCGTGAATATGGTGAAACCACGAATAACATGGTGGGAGACCTGGCCTGTTCCTGAAGGAGAGGCAAAACATGGTGAAGAAAGTGCTGGGAACCAGTGATTTTTTTCTGTAAATCCTTGGAATCAGCGATTTCTCTACGGAAGCTGATGTAATTTGGGGGAGGAGCCAGCAAGCTAAAAACCATGAATAATCGAAACCGCGAATGCTGAAACCATGAATACGGAGGGAGAAGTGTACCACATTCTTCCACCCATGTTGAAACAGTTTTTTCTCAGTTAAATCTGGTGAAAACAAAGAAAATCAATTGGCTAGGTTGTCAATCTGTGACCAACAGACTAATAGCAAATGAGGCTATCAGATATCAAGATACACTTGGAAACCACCAGCATCCATTTTAGAGAATGTTAATGGAGAACAGTCTCATAAACATTATTGTGAGAAATTGGTTAAGAGTTTCATTTTTCACCTGAATGGAAAACAAACCTAAAATTTACTTCCTACTTAACCGAGGGAACTTCTTAAGACCACAATATGCATAAATACAGCTCTGGTAATTGTTGCAGAGTAGATCAATAAGCTAATATACACCCTTAAATTTTTATTTTTTTTTTAACTTTAGGGAACCAATTGACACTTATTAGGGAGCATCCAGCTATCATGAGAGAAGATTTTAAAGTGTCTATAGATCCCTTTCTTGATAGGCTAGACATTCCTCTTTTTGATCTAAATCTTCAAGAGCCTATAATAACCTATTAATGTATGTATGATTTTGGTATTGTTAATCCTTGGAGGCTGATGCACCCAACTGAGCAACATTGCATTTTTTCTACCCTCTGCGTAATACTTATTCCTGTATTATTTTTGCATCTCAAAGTCTCTGATTTCAGCTGACTCGGAAGCTAGTATTTTGCTCATTGTCTTACCAGATCAGGCATATGTTGTTTTAATGAATAATGCTAGTGGAAAGCAGGGTGAAGATTTAATCCAGAATTATTGGCAGATCTGGAGTTCATCCAGCTAATTCAGCAGTCTATTCAAGATTTCTTCCCTTAAAGAGCAGCAATTTAACATAGTCTGGGGTGCTTTTAAAGATTTTCTGAGAGGCATTATCATTAATTTTACAGCTAGGAAGAACAAAGCAAAATAGTCAACAAGTCAAGATACTGAAAGTTGAAATGCGTGCATTGGAGAATCGACATAAAAGGACTGGCAGTAGGAACTTCTGTCCCAATTGTGCATATTCAATTTTGTTGAAGTATCATTTTTTATTAGCTATAAGCAAGGAAAACTAATCCAAAGAAATAACAATGAAAGTACAGCAATATCATGACAAACAATAGGTCTTTAGATCTATTATACCCAACCCTCCAAAATCTTAAGTGGAGATGTGTGTAAACTCAACTTTAAATACGATAAATGCTAACACACCCATTATATTCTATGGATGCGTTAACAATTAGCGTGCACTAATCTTTAGCGCACAGTAAGGGCTCCTTTTATCAAGGTGTGGTAGGCGGTTAACATGCGGAATACCGCACATTCAACCGCCTGCCGCGCTATTCGCTAACGCCTCCATTGACGAGGCATTAGTTTTTTGGCTTGCCGCAGGGGTTAGCGCGTGATGAAATGTCCGATGCGCTAACCCTTGATAAAAGGAGCCCTAAATTGGCTAGTGCGCCATAGTAAAAGACACCCTTAATTAACAATTAATATGAAATACTACTCAGGGGAAACAAGGTAAGTAGACTATTGCTTAATTATTTAAAAATTAGCCATAGGGAAAACAGAATACATATGATTCAGGATGGCTTTTGATGAGTGCAACAGATTATATCAAGGCAGCCTTTTGTGACCGTTTTACAACTGTTAATGTGATAAAATAAAGTGAGTGAAAAAAAAAATATTTTTATGAATCCCATGGACAGCCAGAATGACCACAAAGATGTTTTGTTTTGCTATTTTAATTATGTATATTTGATTGTAATCCGCTTTGTTTAAAGGCAGCATATAAATAATAAATTAGAAACTATGTTCTTGATCATATAAACTCTGATTTGTCCCCGGAAGGCAATTACCAGACAGAAACTGACCTATTTTGGACTTGTGATGAGGGCGAATTCACTAGAAAAGGAGGTGCTACTCGGAATGATCAGTGGTAAAAGGAAGCAGTGGAGACCAAAGGTCCATTGGCTGGATACCATCAAGAATGACAATTAATTGAAAGAAGCTGTGGAAAACGGAAGCATGGCGAAGACTGGCCTACAGAGTATCCAAGGGTCGGACACGACTGAATGGCTAGCAGTAGTAGTAGTTCATAGGTCAATCTTTCCCTAGTAGCCAGTTCCAGGCATTTTGGGCCTAATTCTATATACGTATGGCACCTAAAAATTAAGTGCCAACTAGTATAGTGCTAAGCACAATTCTATAAAAATTAGGTACATTTTATAGAATCACACTTAGCATCACCTAAGCAGCCTTACGTGTCGCTAGGCAGCCTAATTTTTTGGTGCACCCTATTTATGCCAGGGTTTTCTTGGCCTAAATGTATGCACCTTGGTTAGATGCCTACCGGCACCTAAGTCCAAAATAGGCACCTACACGCAAAACGCTCATGATCCGCCCCCTAACTACACCTACTTTGTGATAGGCATTTAAGTGCAATTTACATCAATTACGAGACGCTAATTGTCAATTATTGGTGCTGATTAAGTCTATTAAACAATTACATTAGACATCTATATCGGCTAGGCGTGGACTATGTCGAATTTGCTTGTTTGTAACCATTCAGTTCTCATAGGAGAAAATAATCTTTTCCAAAATCTAGCCGCCACACTTCTAGCTACTAATAACAATCTCTCCAGAACATGCCTAAATTTACCAGGTATTGTCCAGACAGACAATAGTAAGAATTCTGTTAGCGTACAGGGAATATCAGTCCCCATGATATGAGAGAGGGCAACTGCAATTTGTTTTAAAAGCCTTGATTATAGAGCCAATACCACCACATAAATTTTCAGATGGCATGAAACTGTTCAAAGTTGCTAAAATGCCTGTAGACTTGAGTGGAGTAAAACGGGTACAAGTGGATCGATTTTTCACGCTGTCAAAAATGACAAAGACTAGGGGACACTGGATGAAACTACAGGGAAATACTTATAAAACCGATAGGAGGAAATATTTTTTCACTCAGAGAATAGTTAAGCTCTGGAACGCGTTGCCAGAGGATGTGGTAAGAGAGGATAGAATAGCAGGGTTTATGAAAGGTTTGGACAAGTTCCTGGAGGAAAGTCAATAGTCTGCTGCTAAGACAGACATGGGGGGAAGCCACTGCATGGAATGCTGCTACTATTTAGGTTTTTGCCAGGTACTTGTGACTTGTAGCTTCCATGAAGACAAGATACTGGGCTAGATGGACCACTGGTCTGACCCAGTAAGGCTATATGACAAAAAGTACCTTTCTGCTCCCACTAACACAACACAAACCTGAGACATTTGGATCCCAGACTTTAAGCCTTTGGTGCGTAATATACGGTAATCCCTCATTAGTAAGCAGAGAGCTCGATTTAGAGCTTTGAAACTAGGACCCAAAATTGGTTTTAGTCTAGAGGACCCAGGTCTTTGTACCATTCTGGAAATTGTGAAATCAATATTTAAAAAGGTTTAATTAGGCAGAGTCTTGGGTACTGGTGGATGCAAAGATAGCAAAGAAACCAAAACAAAACACACAGAGGACCTAGAATCAGAAAATAATATTAAATATTGAACTAAGGCCAGTACGGTCTGTGTCTGTGTATGGCCGTTTGGTGGGGGATGGGATGGGAAGGGCTTCAGTGGCTGGGAGGGTTTAGATGGGATGGAGTAGGTTTTAACTGAGATTTTGGCAGTTGGAACCCAAGCACAGTATTGGGTAGAGCTTTGGATTTTTGCCCAGAAATAGCTAAGAAAAAAAATTAAAAAATTTTAATTGAATTAGGTTGGGCAGATGGACCATTCGGGTCTTTATCTGCTGTCATCTACTATGTTATGTTACTAACCCCCCCCCCCCCCACACACACACACACAAAACCCCAAAGAGGTGGGAACTAGCCTAATGGTAGAGCTGCTGCCTCTGCACTCAGAGGTTGTAGGATCAAATCCCAGGGCTGCTCCTTGTGATCCTGGCCAAGTCACTTAATCCTCTATTGCCCCAGGTACAAAATAAATACCTGTATATGTGTAAACCACCGAGTGTGGTTGTGTGAACACAAAAAGGCAGTATACAAGTCCACTCCCAATCCTTATATTCAGCCAGCAGTGGTGAGAGTTTTGCTCACCATTGATGGATATTCAAAGCCAGGACTTGTCTAGGTTTCGGCTTTGAATATCTGGTTATTTTTGAGCCAGCTAACACAGAGCCATTTAAGCTGATATTCAGTACATAAGTGGCCAAGTGCTGACTCTGCCCCCAGAACACCCCCAAACATATCTGGCTTTGAGTTTGGAACTAACCATAAATCAGTAGCACTTAGTCAATTAAGTGCCACTTGAAATTACTGACTAGCCCTGACCAAGTGATTTAAACAGTCAATGGCTGGCTAAATTGCTTTGAATATCAGTTCCAAATTACTTTCCAGCCAATATTAAGCACTATTTAACTAGCCAAGAAAGGCATTGACTGGTTAAATAGCACTTAACTGGTTAAATCCAAATATTCAGCACAAGATAAACTGGTTATCTGTGGTAAATATTCAGGTAGTAGATAAAAGTTAACTGACTTTATCATGCAATAACGCTGCCCGGCCAAATTGGGCTTCTCAGATAGCAGTCCTTCCTTTGGCCAATATAAACTTAACTGGCCAGCGCTGAATAATGACTTATTATTATTATTTATTGATTTGATATCCCACTTTTGCCATTCAAGGACCTAAGCTACTTATAGAACCTAAAAATACATAAAAGAAAAGAATGCCAATATCATACAGGAAAGATTAACACACACAATCATCCATACATTCATAGAAACATGATGGCAGATAAAGGCCAAATGGCCAATCTAATCTGCTCATCTGCAGGAACCATTATCTCTTCCTCTCTCCGAGAGATCCCACGTGCCTATCCCAGGCCCTCTTGAATTCAGACACAGTCTCTGTCTCCACCACCTCTTCCGAGAGATTGTTCCTCGCATCTACCACCCTTTCCGTAAAAAAATATTTCCTCAGATTACTCTGGAGTCTATCACTTCTTAACTTCATCCTATGCCCTCTCATTGCAGAGTTTCCTTTCAAATGAAAGAGACTCGACTCATGCACATTTATATTACATAGGTATATAAACGAGTCTGTAATTTAAATACCTACGTAATATAAATGTGCATTTAAATACCTACGTACGGTAATATAAATGTCCATCATAAAATACAATACAATACAAATTCTCGGTTACAATTATCTTTGGCTTTACATTTCCTATACCTATAGCTGTCTGTCTGTATAGGAAAACCCCTGCAAATCCCAGCCAAACCTCACACAGTTTGTGAAAAGAGATGTTTTTAATAAAGTCTTAAGGAGGCTAAAAATAAACCGAGTATTCAATGCCAGTCACCGAAAATGACCTGGAATTGAATATGCATGATCACTGCCAACCACAGGCGTTAGCCAGCCTGCTTCCTACGGCCAATTTGTCTCTGTTTATAGTTATTAGTTTCACTTTTGTTCTCAGTGCTGTGCTAAAATCTGGAGACACCCCACCTGATATTCAGCCTGTGATGGTAAACGTAGGGTTGCCAGTTTTTCCAATTGGAAAATCTGGATCCCTAGACCAACACCCTCAGGCCCATCAAGTTCCACCCATCCCCACCCTATAACGCCCTAATCCCGCCCCTGCACCCAGTCCTGCCCTAGCCCCCCCCCCCCCCCCGCCTGCTCTTGTCGGGCAGGGAGGAAGTCCGTGCATAGGCGGAGGCCACGTGATGATGTTACATGTCACATGTGTGTGTGTGACATCATCGCGTGGCATCTGTGCATGCACGGATTTCCTCCCTGCCCGTCGCGATTTGAGAAGGCTTTTCAAAACCCGGACAAAGTGCCAGGTTTTGAAAAGCTGTCCAGGGAAATCTGGACGTCTGGCAACCCTAGGTCAGCGGCATCCATAGGCTCACATCCATAGGCTGAACTGATCCTGGCTAGTCAAAACTGAGGCATGCACAGCTCCTGGCATTGAATATCTGTGCCTCAGCAGTTACTTGAAAGTTAACCAGACCCCAATCAATATTTAGACAGGGCCCAGTTAACTAAACCACATAAGTAAGGACAACAGCACACACACTGGACTGATAACACCAATAATTGTAATAGACTCTTGATGCAGGCCTTTTGTGCCATAACACAGCTAAGCTTCCTTAAGGTAAATAATTAATATTAATCTCTGGTAACTTGGCGAGGTTACACCTTGAATTATCGGAGGAGGGTTTTTGCAGGTTTTTATAATGGTATATGTAAATGATATGAACAGTTGTTCTGTATGTTTGTAGGAATGAATGGCCTTGAAAAACTTCATAGTAAAACATGTTGGCAAAGTTATCCCTGAAAGGAAGACCACATATAAGATAAGTCACTTATTTAAGCAATGCTAAACCACTTATTTATATATTTAAACAGTATTGTTAATACAAATAAGATCCGGTGAGGAAGCAGCACTTAAAGCCTAAGACAATGAATTAAAGGAGTCTAATAAGGTGGTGTTTCTGAGGGTCATATATACCAATATTCACATAAGAAATTGTTTGGATGAGAACTGGAGTTGGGACAAAAAGTGATTGTTATTTAAAAAGATTATTTTGAATGCATCTGACCCTCCCCCTCGCCCCCTAAAGCAGGATTGGCAGCTTCTTCTTGCTAGCCGGCTCCTGCTTTAGAGGGCGAGGGGGGAGGGTCAATTGGGAAGTGCTGCAGTGTCCGGCTTCCCCTCTGGCCTCCCGCACCTTTATCTGATTGCATTAGACAGTCCTTCGGGGGGGGAGGGGGGTGCAGGCCTTCAGGGGGGTGTAGGCCTTCAGGGGGGAAAGACCTTCGGGTGGGAGGTACAGTCTTCGGGGGGGGGAGGGTACAGGCCTTCAGGGGTGGGGTGTAGGCCTTCAGGGGGGAGACAGACCTTCGGGTGGGAGGTACAGTCCTTCGGGGGGATGCAGGCCTTCAGGGGTGAGATGTAGGCCTTCTGGGGGGGACAGACCTTCGGGTGAGAGGTACAGTCCTTCAGGGGGGTGCAGGCCTTCAGGGCTGGGGTGTAGGCCTTTGGGGGGGACAGACCTTCGGGTGGGAGGTAGTCCTTCAGGGAGGGTGCAGGGCTTCAGGGGGGACAGACCTTCAGGGGTGGAAGTACAGTCCTTTGGGGGAGGTACAGTCCTTTGGGGGTGCAGGCCTTCAGGGGGGACAGACCTTCGGGGGGAGGTGCAGGCGTTTGGGGGGTGCAGGCCTTTGGGGGGGACAGACCTTCGGGTGGGAGGTACAGTCCTTTGGGGGATGCAGGCCTTCGGGGGGGGTGCAGGCCTTCAGGGGGGACAGACCTTCAGGGGAGGGGGTTCTGGTGTAGAAGTACATGGAGGGAGGGAAGGGGGAGTCAAAGATATGTGCATATGCCAGACTTTGGGAGTTAGAAATAATTGGTCTAAAAACAGAGGAGTGGGAGAGAGATGGTGCAAAATGGGATTTAGGGAGGGAAGGAACAGAAAGAGAGAGAACTTGGAAACAAGGGATGGTGTGGAGGGGGGATAGAGATACTGGATAGGAGGATAATTGGGAACAGAAAGGGAGAGATGGTGGACCCTGGGGTGGTGGGGAGTTGAGAAAAGGTGAATGTGGATGGAGATGAAAAAAAGGAAAGATGCCAGACCTCTGGGGGAGGGAAGGGAAACGGAAGGGGAGGACAGAGATGGCAGATGGATGGTTAGCACCGAGAAAGAAGAAAGAAGGAGACCCTGGCAAGCAAGACAACAAGAGCCTGGGACCAACAAGATTTGAATACTGACCAGACAACAAAAGGTAGAAAAAATAATTTTATTTTCTGTTTTGTGATTACAATATGTTAGATTTGAAAAGTGTATCCTGTCAGAGCTGGTATTAGACCACAAACATGAGCTAGGATTTAACAGAGAAAGGAAAAGTCCTTTTTGTTTCTTTATTTTGTTTACACCACAGCGCCAGTGTGGTTAGGAGAAGCCAAAGGGGGTGAAAAAGCTATAAAATAAACCCACCAGGATGTTTGAAAAAAACACCCAATTGGGCAGGAAAATTGAATCGAAAAACCAATTCAATAGGCTGACTCGAATCGAAATTTTTTTTCCTGAATCGGGCAGCACTAGTTTACGCTACTGTCTTAGACTTTAGGACCTGGGAATAGGGAGAGATGGCATCCTCAGTACTTTATAATGCAAGTGAAATGAGGATTTGGCCAGACTTTTGAAAGGTATGCAGAAGAAAAATATTGTATAGGCCGGGGACATGAGACAGTAGGATATGGGAACTTTTCTTCTTTCTATTTTTGTGAATGGCAAGGCTGAGGATGTCAGAGAGTTCAGTTAAAATATGTGCTTTATAAGAAAATATAATGTGTTTTATAAAGTTTATAAGCATTGCTGGCCTACTTGGTGAGGTGTTCCTAGTGGTGGTGGTGGTGGCAGCGTGTCAATGTGTTGAGAGGAAAAGGTGGTCGGGGAAATTCTGCTGAGCAATTTCCACTCCCCAGTTAGTCCACTCCACTCAACTGGTTCACACACTAAGTGGGTCTTTGGGTGTTGTGCCTGGGTAGCTGTTTTGGGATCTCTTCCAGTGGTTTGTCAGTATCTCCTTGTGGTCCAAGGACGGAAACTTTGTTAACCTTAGCATTGACCTTCAGAATATGTTTGTAACAGTGCTGCTTGTGTGGCATTAGGCTATGTAGTGATCAAAAGAAAAAAAACAGACCTTTGCACATTTTTGCACTATATGGTGGGTTTATGAGGAGATTTACATTTCCTGCACAGCTAAGTCTGTGTGAAGTTACCTTGTGCTGTATTTGACATCTAGCAAGGTCTCTGTTTGGAAGGAAAGATCTAAGCTTAAAAATGAAGTGGCCAGAAGTTATGGTAAAAGCAGATAGCGTAGCTGGTTTTAAGAAAGATTTGGACAAATTCCTGGAGGAAAAGTCCATAATCTGTTATTAAGACATGGGGAAGTATCTGCTTGCCCTGGATCAGTAGCATGGAATGTTGCTACTCTTTGGGTTTTGACCAGGTACTAGTGACCTGGATTGGCTACCATGAGAATGGGCTACTGGGCATGATGAACCACTGGTCAGACCCAGTTAGGCTATTCTTATGTTATGTTCTCATCTGTAGGGGCCTTTGCTTTCACTTCTTATTTTAATGTATTTTTTTTCTGGGAACTTATCAGTGTTTTTTATAATGGGAACAAAAATGGAAGAGTATTAATGTGTGTGGAATTGGGGGTGGGTGGGGTAACTAATTTCTTCAGCTAAATAATTCAATCCACCTCAACCAGACATAGGAGAACTCACGCACCATTCACACACCCTCCAACCAAAAACGTCAAAAGAAAAAACCAGTTCGACAACCTCCTAGCCATTCAAGCTGCAACACTCGACCCCCAACTCTACAACCTATTGACCTCGACCATAGACTACAAAACCTTCAAAAAAGAAATAAAAACCCTTCTATTCAAAAAACACATAAAACCGAACTAACACAATCAGAACTGTCCCAAGCATCACCTGCAACTACTCCATATGTACTTCTGATGTCATGATAATTCAGAAATAATTTATGTTATGTTATGTTATGTTTGGAATAATGGTTACATATACGAGGTTCAATAAAAGAAAATTTTCACTGCCTGTTCCTATTCTGACCATTTATTCCGTTTCATGGTTATTACAAAAAAAAATTTTTTACATGGGGGGTGCGGGGGTGTCAAAAAATTATGGGCCCCGGTTGCCACATACCCTAGGTACGCCACTGATTGAATGCTCTCATTCTAAGCTGGATTTTTAGTAGTTGGTGCTGTAGTGAAATTCAGAAACACAGCTGTGTCATATCCTGTGTTCTGACAGGATGATTATTAATAAATTGATGTGACTTTTGCATCTTGGACTCTTTTCTTTGATGGACCTCATTCCTGTTTGCTGCTGCATTCACCCATGAGGCTTTTGCTTCTCCTTGCTTTGTTTCCTGGTTCGGAAACTGCGACAATATAGAGCAAAGTCACAAACTGTAAAAGGTAAATTTTATACAGATAAGGTTTAGACCTGCCCCTTAGGGCTCCTTTTACAAAGGAGCGTTAGCATTTTTAGCGCACGCACCGGATTAGCACACGCTAGCTGAAAAACTACCACCTGCTCAAGAGGAGGCTTAGTGGCTAGTGCGTGCGGCATTTTAGCGCACGCTATTCCATGCGTTAAGGCCCTAATGCACCTTTGTAAAAGGATCTCTTAATGTCTAGTTGGAGTGACCACAAATATGATTAGAAACTCACAAGTCAGGATTTTACAAATAATTTATGTAATAAAATGCACAAATTAACTTTAGTTGTCTGTTCCATTCATTGGCACACAATGTGTAAAAGACATTTGAAGTGAATTTACAAATGTTACTGAGGAACAAGTATGATTGATAATCGGTCCTCTTCTACTAGATAAATTGATCCCTGCTTAGTATAGATTATGAAAGCTATCAGTACAAATCTTTTTTACATTATTCGCTCTGTTTCTGCATGAAGGCTTAATGCCATCATGTTTGCAAAAGGATTTAGGTCCCTTTTTTTCACTAAACCATGACCTAGAGCGCTAAATGCTCCAATGCTGCTCTGACGCTCATAGTAATTCTATGTATTTAGCGCTCGGGGCCCTGGTAGAAACCTCTACCACAGTTTAGTAAAAGGGGGTGGGGTGGGGGTTGATTTGCCCATTCATTAAAAAAAAAGGGGAGGATGGAGTGATAGGACAGATGTAAATTGTTATTGTGTCATTGCCAGTTTGCCATTTTTAGCATAATTAATAGTATACTTTGTATCATACATCAACAACTGAGAAACCATTTAGATCAGAAAGCAATTTTACATAAATTTCAGTTTGGTATTCAAGTAAATCACAGTGGAGAGATGCTATTAGACTCTATCATTGATTACCAGTTGATTGCTCTGAAAAAAAACCAGGAACCTATTGTGGCAGTATTTCTAGATGTCTCTGCTGCTTTTGACAGTGTAATTCATGAGATCTTACTACAGAGGCTAGAGACTATAGGGGTAAGACATCTTGTTTTGAAATGGTTCCAATCCTATTTATCAAACAGAGTGCAAGCAGTGAAGTGTGGAAACGATCAATCAGACTGTTTTTTGCCTCTAGGGCCTATATAATCAGCTACTTTGTTTAACATATATTTGTGCCCCTTGTGTGATGTCATTGTTAATTTGGGACTATATTTTCAGATATGTACTGATGATATCATATTTACCAAGTGAGGACAACATTTCTGCTATTTAGATCATATGTCATCTCACTGTCAGCACCACCTATGATTGAATTTTATAAAACTCATATTTTGGTTGTATCCAGACATCGATAGAGATACCTTCCACAATACCAGTAGCTACAAATATACTACCGGTATGTTCATAAGTGGGCTGTTTGGGAGTCATATTAGACACCTATTTGTCTTTTAAACTCCATTTGAGGAACTTGAAAAAGAAGTCACTTTATAAATTGCAATTATGTTTATTATTATCATTTGTTATACCGGATCACCATATTGCAGACCTCAGCAATTTACATTCTAAATTATATCAAATACCAACCTCAGCGGTTTACATTCTGAATTATATTAAATAATAATAATAATGAGAACTTTGTACAAATAAGAGAGAAAAGAGCAATCTTGAGTTGTAATTGAAAGAATATCTTGAGTTCAAATTGAAAGAAGAGGAGAATAAGAGCAGAAAGAGAATCAGAGCGTAGGGGAAAAAATGGATAGATAAATAAAATATTAATAAGATTTTCTTATAAACTGGACAGATCAATCAATCAATCAATAATAACAAAAACAAGTATAATAAAAAGAAAGAAAAATAACGGGGAGTAATTTAAAATCTGTCATTAAGGCAGCTTGGTTTCCACAGCAGGACAACTTCTGCAATCAGGATGGTAAGGGAAGGCGCCACTGCCCAGGTCCTGGAGCAGACGAAGCAGGATAACTGAAGAAGTTCACAGAGGCAGGAGGGGCTCAACAGCCGAAGGCAGCAGGTCAAGGAGAGGAGGACTCTTCAGTCAGCCACCTCTTACAGGGCTGATTTGCCGGCTGTATGCTGCATCGCTAGGGGGCTTCTATAACCCCTGTCTTCGGCTCCATCAACGTTGGTCTCCACGGCTTTTAACAGGAGCGCCAGCATGTAGGACGCTCTCACAAGCCGCCTGCTCTGTCGACGCTCACAGTGTGCCACTCTCACCCCTAGCTGAATATCGATCTCCCCACAGCTGACCTCCATCACCTTGGCAACTCTCCGACCTCACCAGATAAACTAATATGGACACTCCACGAAAGAACTCCAACCCTGCCCACTGGTGTTGAGGCTGCAGGTAGGAAAGGCCTCGGCTAAAGATTAAACAGTTCAAGGACTTTAGGTTCTATAATTGTCAAACTCCTACATTCAAAGATGTTAGTGATTTTCTGACTCACCCAGGGTAAGCTTGACTTCAGTTCCAGGCAAGATGGTAGAAGCACTGATAAAAGACAGCATCTGTGAGCACATAGAAAAAAATGGACTAATGAAAGCGAGCCAACATGACTTCTGCAAAGGAAGATCGTGCCAAACGAACTTACTGCACTTCTTTGAAGGGATAAACAGCCAGATGGATAAAGGGGAACCCATAGACATCATTTATCTTGACTTCCAAAAAGCCTTTGACAAGGTACCTCATGAGCGGCTACTTAGGAAGCTGTGGAACCATTAGGTGGAAGGGGACGTTTACAGATGGGTTAAACACTGGTTGGCAGGCAGGAAGCAAAGGGTTGGAGTGAAGAGCTACAACTCGTACTGGAGGAGAGTCACGAGCGGTGTTCCGCAGGGGTCGGTACTCGGACCGCTGCTATTCAATGTATTTATTAATGACCTAGAAACAGGGACAAAGTGTGAAGTTATAAAATTTGCGGATGACACTAAACTCTGTAGCAGGGTTAGGACAGCGGAGGAGTGTGAAGACCTACAAAGGGACCTGAACAAACTGGAGGAGTGGGCAAATAAATGGCAGATGAACTTCAATATAGAGAAATGCAAGGTCATGCATATAGGGAAAAAGAACCCGATGTTCAGCTACAAAATGGGAGGATTAGTACTAGGGGAAAGTAACCTTGAAAAAGACTTGGGTGTGCTGGTGGATACAACAATGAAGTCAACGGCACAATGCGCAGCAGCCTCAATGAAAGCAAACAGAATGTTGGGCATTATTAAAAAGGGTATTACAACCAGAACAAAGGAAGTCATCATGCCACTGTATCGTGCGATGGTGCGCCCACATCTGGAGTACTGGTCACCATACCTTAAGAAGTACATGGCGATACTTGAGAGGGTTCAGAGAAGAGCGACGAAAATGATAAAAGGTATGGAAAACCTTTCATACGCAGACAGGTTAGAAAGGCTGGGGCTCTTCTCCCTGGAAAAGCGGAGACTCATAGGAGACATGATAGAGACTTACAAGATCATAAAGGGCATAGAGAAGGTGGAGAGGGGCAGATTCTTCAACCTATCGGAAACCACAAGAACAAGGGGGCACTTGGAGAAATTGAAAGGAGACAGGTTTAGAACCAATGCTAGGAAATTATTTTTCGCTCAGAGGGTGATGGGCACCTGGAATGCGCTTCCGGAGGCTGTGATAGGACAGAGTACATTATGGGGTTTCAAAGAAGGATTGGATAAATTCCTGATGGATGCGGGGATTGAGGGATACAGATAGAGGTATAGATAGGATTATGTAAGGGTATAGACAGAGGGATGAAGGGGATTGAAGGGTTTTAGGCAAAGGATCACCTCTCAGGTCATGGACCTGATGGGCCGCCGCGGGAGTGGACTGCTGGGCATGATGGACCTATGGTCTGACCCAGCAGAGGCAACTTCTTATGTTCTTAATGAACAGAACAACATAAAATGCTATATAAAGTAGATGAAAGAAACAAAATAAAGTTACAATCAGCAAAATAAAACTAAAAGTTAAAACCAAAAGAGGGAGACACTGAAGCCCAGGTCTTATTCGGACAACATTCTAGAATGAGAATTACTATGCAGGATGTATCCTTTTCTTCCTTTAGAAGATTTTTGTATAGCATTTCTACTACTACTACTACTATGTATCATTTCTATAGTTCTACAAGGCGTACGCAGCGCTGTACAATATCTGGGGTTTGTTTTTTTTAGCAAATGGTTATTGTAACACATTATCACCTTTAAAAGGTACTGAAAATTGTGCTTGCTAATATGGGCACATACCCGATTTGCACATGCAATAGCAAATTAGCACCAATAATTGGCATTTTAATAAGTAATAATTGACTTTAAAATCAATTACAAGTTATGCATATAGAGGCAGATTCTATAAATGGGCATCCTGATTTTCAGGTGGCAGTAGGTGTCCTATCACCATCTGGCAGCCAATCAGGATGCAAAACCCCGAGGCAGGCCACCTACATTATAGGTGTTTGTTCTGGGTGTAGGAAGATGCATAGGGACACTTAAGCTCACCAAAGGTTGGGCGTGGGTGTGATTTTGCCTGGAAGTGGCCTTAGGTGAGCTTAAGTGGCCCTAGGCATCTCCCTAGGGCTATGACAGACATCTGAAATGTAGGTTAGCAATTTGGCAGGAGGGATGCCCACTTTCTGCTGCCGCTGGCTCACGAACCCCCAACAAACCCCTGCAAAGCACCATCAGCAGAAGGTGCCTGCCGACACCCCATTGAAACCCCAACACCCCCAAATCAGTGATACCCCTGAACCTCCAACCCTCCCCAACACCCACAAACATCTAACTCCCCCACCCCATACCCCTAAGACCACTCTGACACCCCTCGCCACCCTCATACCTTTAATGGTCATCCAGAGTGATGTTTATTCTCTCCAGCTGGCAGGCCCACCTCTGCAAAATGGCAGGCCTTCCCCTTCCTGGTGTATCCTGGGATGCACCAGTGAGTGGCCTAAGGCCCTGATTGGCTAAGATGCCTAAGGCTCCTCCCATAGAAGGGGCCTTAGGCACCTGGGCCAATCAGGGCCTTAGGCATCCTTTCTGCTGCATCCTGGGATGGAATGTGTGTAGCATAAGACTCCGATTGGTTAAGATTGGGAGGGGCTTTAGGCGTCTGAGCCAATCAGAGCCTTAGGCTTCTCCCTGGTGCATCCCAGGATACTTCTACAAGTGGGTGCATGTACATGTATTAATCAGTGCCTATTTGGGAGTGGGTGTGATTTTGCCTGGAAGTGGCCTTAGGTGGGAAGTACCAATCCTGTCCCTGTCAAACCAATTCTCTTTCACCAGGAACATCTACATCACAGGAACATCTGAGGTAAAAGAGTCTGTCTGTCTGTCTGTTTGTTTGTTTATTTATATATTTCGATTTCTATCCCATTCTCCTGGTAGCTCAGAACGGGTTACAACAAAGAACATACACAGTGGCTTAATGGCAGAACTGGTTACAAAACATGGTGAATATAAGAGGAATAAAGGGGAGTCTGAATACTAGTGTCTATTCAGCTGAAGAGGAAGGCCTTCACTGCTCTCCGAAATGCCATCAGTGAGCGCTCTTGTCTGTGTAGGCAGCTGATTCCATAGCTGAGGGATAAAGTGACTGTAAGAGTGCTTATGAGCCATTTCCATCTGGAGAGATCCTCCTGGGGGGATGCAAAGTCACTTTTCTGTTCTGTTTAAGAACATAAAACTATTCTACCTGCTCAAGTCACTTGGGGTCCTTTTAGCAGGCTGCGGTAGAGAATGACATGGGGAAAATATTTGTCCCTGTCCCCGTGAATACTGTCCCCGCCTCAATTGGTCTGGCACCCATCTTCTTCCCTCCACTCCCCCCTTAGTCTGGAATTTCTCTCTTCCCCATTTCCCTTCAGCATCTGTTCCTCCCCACCCCACTTCGCCAGTTCCCTTCAGCATTTGTTCGTCTCCACCCCACCTTCCCCAGTTTCCTTCAGTGTCTGTTCGTCTCCACCCCACCTTCCCCAGTTCCCTTCAGCATCTGTTCCTCTCCACCCCACCTTCCCCAGTTCCCTTCAGCGTCTGTTCCTCTCCACCCCACCTTCCCCAGGTCCCTTCAGCATCTGTTCTTCTCCACCACACCTTTCCTCCTTTTCTCCCTCCCTGCCCCTTACCTTTGCGGCAGGCAAGTTCTAAATTTGCTTCCTATGAGCATCCAGAGCGTTGAAATTGAGTGTGGCAGCAGATAAGGTTGTCTCTGATGCAACTTCCAGTTGCATCAGAGATGACCATTATGGCAGCCACACACGATTTCAACGCTCCAGCTGCTCTTAGGAAGCACATTTAGAAAAATTGCCTGCCGTGAAGGTAAGTGGCAGGGAGGGAGATGCTCAAACGGCAGCGGCAGAAATCTGGCAGCAGCAATCAGGAGGGAGGGAGGGAGGGAGGGAGATGCTTGGGTGGCCGTGGTGATCGGGCATCAGTGGCGGCTATCAGTAAGGAGGGAGGGAGCACAATCGGTGACCACGTTCGTCCCCTCCCTTAAATGTGGAGACAAGGCCATTCACCGCTCCATGGGGTTAGTGAATGGCCTTGTCCCTATAGCCGCAGTGAACACTGTTTCCCCCCACCACCACCGCCACAGTTTCAGCAGGTTACCCATGGTCACCCACGGCGTACCGCGGGTAACAGCCAACGTGTCATTCTCTAAGCTGCGGTAAGCATTAGCGCATGCTTACCACAACTTAAAAATGCTTACCGTGGGGCATACTCAGGCATGTGTACCAATACCTTAAGGGCATACTTTTATTGTCAATCCATGTTTATTTTAAGCTTCCAGCTTAAAACACAGGATATTTCACTTATAATACTATTATAGACAAATTTACCTTTAAATAATATATTTAAATTTTGTGTTAGAAATGCTCAGACCCACTCCACTTGCATAAGTCACATAAGAGCATAAGATGAACCATCATAGCACTCCTGATAATCCAGGCCATCCTGCTCAAACATATCCAAAGTAAGGCTCCCTGAGTCTTTTTTACGGCTGCCACAACAAATGTTACCAGCTGGGTCAAATCCGCCACAAGAATCCAAAACAACCAGGAGCAAGAAGGGAGTTTGCAATCGCTGAGCAATGTGTGTTTAATTTATCATCATGATAGTCTTACTAGAAAAGGGGAGAAAGTGCTCCAGTGTGAGTTGTCATTTGTTCCCACTACTCAATATGACAGTTATGATGCTAGATTAAAACTACAGCATTTTTTTTTGTTTTATGTTTTTAGATTATTGAGACTAAAGACATATTTCTAACAATCAGTGGTGAGTGTGGTTGATGAAAAATTATCCATTATTCACTTGAAGTTCAGATCAACATGGCTTTCCCCGGGGCCCCCTGATCCCTCTGTTTTAGCCTTTGAGAAGGCAGTTTGGGGGGGATTTAGTATGGAACAGAAAGAGTTCAAAACCCATTCTAATTTGTCAAAGTGGGAAAGGGCAATTATCTAATCTTAAGAACATAAGAATTGCCGCTGCTGAGTCAGACCAGTGGTCCATCATGCCCAGTAGTCCGGTCAGACGGTGGCCCTTTGGTCAAAGACCAGTGCCCTAATTGAGACTAGTCCTACCAGCGTACGTCCATGTTTTGCAGGAACTTATCTAACTTTGTTTTGAATCGCTGGAGGGTATTTTCCTCTATAACAGACTCCGGGAGAGCATTCCAGTTTTCCACCACTCTCTGTCCACCACTCCAGTCTGAGTATTGTCCATTTACCCCCATTCTCTGTTTGCTATGCTCCAGCCAGTTTTTAATCCACGTGAGTATTTCACCCTCGATTCCATGGCTCGCAATTTTCCGAAGTAGTCGCCCTTGTCTATTTGTCTGTTTACTCCCTCGAAGAAGTGCAGCAAGTTTGTCAAACAAGATCTGCCTTTGCTGAAACCGTGCTGGCTGGTCCTCATCAGACCGTGTCCGTCAAGGTGAACAATGATGCGGTCCTTTATCAGCGCCTCTACCATCTTTCTCTTCAACATATTCATCTTTCTCTTCAACATATTCATTGGGGATCTGACTCAAGGGCTTCAAGGTAAGGTAACCTTATTCGCTGATGACGCCAAACTATGCAATATAGTAAACGGCTATAATCTACAGGATGCTATGGAGCAGGACCTGCATACTTTGGAAAGTTGGTCCTTGATCTGGCAGCTGGGCTTCAACGCCAAGAAATGTAAGGTCATGCATCTCGGTAACGGAAATCCTTGCAGAACTTATACCCTGAATGGAGAAACTTTAACCAGGACTACGGCAGAACGAGACTTAGCAGCCACTCAAGTGGAGAAGGCTTCATCTAAAGCACGGAAGATGATAGGTTGTATCAAGAGAAGCTTCGTCAACAGGAAACCTGAAGTCATGATGCCATTGTACAGAGCCATGGTGAGACCTCATCTGGAATACTGTGTGCAATTCTGGAGGCCACATTACCATAAGGATGTGCTCAGAATTGAATCGGTTCAGCGGATGGCCACCAGGATGGTCTCGGGGCTAAAGGGTCTCCCGTACGAAGAAAGACTGAGTAAATTGCAGCTCTACACTCTCGAAGAGTGTAGGGAGAGGGGAGACATGATTGAGACATTTAAGTACATCACAGGACGGGTCGAGGTGGAAGATGATATCTTTCTTCTCAATGGACCCTCGACCACAAGAGGACATCCGCTCAAGCTCAGGGGAGGGAAGTTTCGTGGAGACGCCAGGAAGTACTTCTTCACGGAGAGAGTGATTGAGCAGTGGAACAAGCTTCCAGTGCAGGTGGTCGAGGCACGCAGCATCCCAGACTTCAAGAACAAATGGGATACCTATGTGGGATCCCTACGAGGTCATGCCAAGGGATAGAGTCACTAGGACTTGAATGAGCGGGTCAGTAGAGTGACAGTATAATTACAATTATACTTTAGGGGGTCAGTAGACTAAAGAGGGTGGGTAAATAGTGTGGGCAGACTTGATGGGCTATAGCCCTTATCTGCCTTCATCTTTCTATGTTTCTATGTTTCTCAGTTCCAAGGTCAGACTCATCGGTCTGTAGTTTCCTGGATCTCCCCTCAAACCTTTTTTGAAAATCGGCGTAATATTAGCCACCTTCCAGTCTTCTGGAATCTTTCCCGATTTGATCGACAGATTGGCTATTAGTTGAAGCAGTTCAACTTTAGTCCCTTCCAGTTCCTTGATGACTCTCGGATGGATGCCATCTGGTCCCGGGGATTTATCACTCTTAAGCCTATCAATCTGCCTGCATACCTCTTCTAGACTGACCGTCAACCCTGTCAGTTTCCCGTCTTCATTTCCTGCATATAGCCTGATGGGTTCTGGTATGCTGCATATATCCTCTTTGGTAAATACAGATGCAAAAAAATGTGTTCAGTTTGTTGGTGATTGCTTTGTCCTCCTTTAGCACTCCCTTTATTCCATGGTCATCTAATAGTCCCACTGCTTCCTTCGCAGGTCGTTTCCCCTTAATATATCGAAAGAACGGCTTGAAGTCTTTAACCTCCTTGGCTATTTTTTCCTCGTAGTCTCTTTTGGCCCCTTTTACCGCCTTATGGCACCTGCATTGATGTTGTTTGTGCTTATTCCGACTGGATCTTTGCAATATGATGTAGGTAAATATAGGTATTAGCTCAGGCACATACTTGTATCAGGAGTTTCCTATTATACCACATATCTACCTCATTCCAAAAATACATAGTCTAATCTAATCAGGATTTCTTAATCATACTTATCAAGTACAGGTTCTAGGCGATTTACAAGATAAGAGGCCCATGCATCATCATGGAGAAAAGTTACATCATATTGTAGAGAAAGGCTACACTGTTACAGCAGGGGGAAAAAAAGTTACAATACATTGAAGGTTACGTTGTTGTAAGAGGGGAAGTAGTTATATCACGTTGTGGAGGTCTGTTACATTGTCATGGAGAGAGGGTAGAGTCACTAAACTGAAAGGTATTTATCAAATACTGTAGGTACGTTTTTAGTCTTTTCCTGAAGACGAGGTAGTTCAGTTCTGTTCTTGTGGATGTTGGAAGGGTATTCCAGATTGTGTCAGGGAGAGGATCTCCATGGCACAATACATTGATCAATATTTAAAACCATGTGTGAGCAAGGGTAAACCATATGTGAGAGATTCACTTCACTTTATTTAGATGCTAAGTGAAATCAATGCTTATCAAACTGCTAAATTTGGAAATAGAGATGGTGGATACACCTCAACATGATGCAATCTAGGTGGTTGATCAGTATTTAAACAATACTGTACTGCATAATATGATCTTTATTACATTGGGCAAACAAAGAGACCAATGAAGCTGCAGATAGCAGAGCATCCTAGTTGTATTAATAATAATAATAACTTTATTCTTCTATACCGCCACAATCTTGCGACTTCTAGGCGGTTTACAATCAAGAGTGCTGGACATTCAGCGAAATACAATAAGTAGATATTCAGAGGAAATACAGAGATCAGAGACCTCAGGAGGCAATAGTATAGAAATATAATTTGCTGAGCGAAAATGTAATATGTACATTTTAGTAGGTAATGTCCGACAGGATCTGTTGGAGATAAATAGCAATGTAAAGTTACGATAAGATGAAGATAACAGATTATATTTATAACAGTGCTGTAAGTTCAGGTGGAATAGGGAGGGGGGAGGGAGAGGGAGAGCGGGTCAATTGTTTAGGTATTTCTGGAACAGGTATGTTTTTAGGCGTTTCCTGAATTCCCCGTATGTAGTGGGCGAAAGCAGTTGGTCACATATGTAGGCACAACTGACTGAACATTAGCAGCAGGATAATCATATGGAAACTGATTTGCAATTTCTAGTTTTGTTCCAGATCAGTTTGCCCTGTGGAGGTGAGGTGCCTCAAAATCTGTTGTATAAAGAACAGTGCTTCATACAGTATATCTGTATGACACATTGATCCCTAGAGGCCTTAATGCAGAAATTCAATGGTATTAAAGGCTGTAGATAATGGAGCCCACAATGTGACTGGCTGGGCGGAACATGTGCCCTTTGTTGGGGTATGTCCAGCATCCCTACATTTATTGGGGGCATTCCGGAGGCATCCTGGCAGTTGGATGCAAGGGTCATGCCCAGAACAGCCACATCGATGGTGTGAATGCATATTTACATTATGTAGGTATTAAGTAGTTTATTTACAATTTTCTATTCCGCCCTAGGGAGAACCATCAGGGTGGCTTACAATCTATAACATAGTAAAATACAATACAATATACAGAATAGCCGCACATATATTCAAAATAAACAACCATAATCTACAAAACCCATACAAAATACATAAAATTAGGGTTTAAGGAGGGGAATACAATAGAGTCAAACAAAGAAAAAATTAACACTAGGGATATTCTTCTGTTTCTCAGGACACTAAGGGGTCCTTTTATTAAGATGCACTAACTGATTTAGCAGGCGCCAAATGCTAAGACGTCCATTATATTCCTATGGGCATCTTAGCATTTAGCGCGCACTAAATCAGTTAGCGCACCTTAATAAATGAACCCCCTAATAGCGCTACTCATTAAATCTGAGAATGTTATTCAGAAAAGAAACAGGTTTTGAGATTTTCCTTAAACTTATCAACGGAAGTACTGTAGTTGATTTAAGTGCCAATGGTATCGAATTCCAATACTTTGGACCATTGAGATAGAAAATAGTATCGCTTACGTGTTCATGTATGATTTCTTTGTACGATGGAACAATAAGCAATTGCTTATTTCTAGATCTAAGATTTCTGACCGCTACATGAACTTTTCTGATTACCGTGAGATTTTATTTGCATATTTGCCTTTAGAATATTTGCTATTTCTCATGGCAATAATGCAGATACAAATGAAAGAGTTACAGAAAAATTAGAAAGGGAGATCATTAGGAGATGAACAGGCATTGAGGAAGAGATACAGGAAAGGTGATTGAGAGACCATAATAAGAGATGTGAAGGACCATGGATTAGAAAAAAAGGAAGAAACAGAGTAAAAAAGTTAAAGTAGAGATGTAAAAAGATGGAGGGGTGGAGAGGAAAATATTCTGTTCTTTCTCTGTCCTTTCTCCCTGATAAGAAGGCAGAAAGCAGTGAGCCTGCTTCTCTTTGACAGAAATTTCAAGGCCATCTGTTCCTTACCACTTGGTGTGAAATTTCTTCCCTTTCCTTAAAACATTTGTTCTCACAATGTGAGAGCGTTTGATCTCTGAAAAGTCCTTATTCTTTTTGTTTAACTGAGAACTTTCTTACTTGTATTTCATTTTGTTTTTCTTTTCTCACTTTTCCTCATCTTACTTTAGTTAGAGGTGTTAAACTTCCTACGCCCATCAGTGCTGTTTCACCACTTGAGCATCTTCTGAGTCGAACATTACAAAAGTACTGAAAAGTTGTAAAACATTATAACAGCATTGATTTTTATATTGCAAAGGAAAGAAGATTTCCAAATGTCCCCAAAGCAAAAAGTTAGTAACCCATTATCCAGACTGATTCACCATTTGAACTAGTTTTCAATAAATTAAATAATTCAACCAGAGAGCTGAATACACTGGCAGATGGTGAATGCATAACTTGAGTGTTCTTTAATTTTTGGCACTTACACATACAAAATCAGGCTCTTTAACTCACTCAATGGCCAGATTTTATGCATTGAAAAAGGGGCAAACATTGGTTGGGATGGAGCTAAGATTTAATGCTAAGAAATGTAAGGTCATGCATTTGGGCTGCAAAAACATGAGGGAATGGTACAGTTTAAGGGGTGAAGAACTTATGTGCACTTACAGAAAAGTGGGACTTGGGCGTGATAGTATGTGATGATCTTATAGTGGCCAAACAGGTTGAAAAGGTGATGGCAAAATCTAAAAGGACGCTAAGGTGAGATATGGTGAGAAGGAAAAAGGAGGTATTGATACCCCTGTGTAAGACTCTGGTGAGACCTAATTTATTTATTTTAAGTATTTATATACCACTTATAGGCTAAGTAGTTTACATTCAGGTGTTCAAGCTTTTTTTTCCTGTCTGTCCTGGAGGGCTCACACTCTAATGTCCTGGGCAACGGGGGATTAAGTGACTTTGCCAGAGTCACAAGGAGAATATTGTGTACAATTCTAGAGGCCACACCTTCAAAAAGATATAAAAAGGATGGAGTTGGTCCAGAAGACTACTAAAATGGTATGTGGTCTTCGTCATAATGTCTATGGGGACAGACATAAAGATCTCAATATATATACTTTGGAGGAAAGGCGGGAAAGGGGAGATATAATAGAGATGTTTACGGTAAATCTCAAAAAAATATATCAATGTTATTAGCCTAGTGGTGAAGATACCCACTGAAGCACATTTACTAATAGTGGAGAAAAAGCCTCAACTGCATTAAAAAAATGCTTTTAATATCAGATGGCAACCCAGCGGGTTATAAGCCAGTCAAAGAGACGTTTAAATACCTACTTGGTGTAAATGCACATGAGTCAAGTCTCTTTCATTTGAAAGGAAGCTCTGGAACGAGAGGGCATAGGATGAAAGTAAGAGGTGATATGCTCAGGAGTAATCTAAGGAAAAACTTTTTACAGAAAGGGTGGTAGACATGTGGAACAGTCTCCCAGAAGAGGTGGTGGAGACAGAGACTGTGTCTGAATTCAAGAAAGCACGGGATAGGCACATGAGATCTCTTAGAGAAAGGAAGAGATAACGGTTACTGCAGATGGGCAGACTGGATGGGCCATTTGGCCTTTATTTGCCATCTTGTTTCTATGTTTCTATAACCATAAAGCTCTGTGACCTCACAATGGAAGTGTAAAGGGCCTTGGCCTATAAGGAGAGGAGGAGAGAGTAGATGCTGCGGATAGGCAGACAGGATTATAGTGTTAAGAATATTTTTCCTTGAATTTAGGGCTCCTTTTACGAAGCCACGTTAGTGGCTTTATCGCGCGTGACTTTTAATCACATGCTAACCCCCGCGCTAGCCGGAAAACTACCACCTGCTCAAGAGGAGGCGGTAGCAGCCAGCGCGGCCGGCAGTTTAGCGCGTGCTATTATGCGTGTTAAACCACTAATGCGCCTTCGTAAAAGAAGCCCTTAATATTCAATGCTTTTCTGCATTTTAATTGTTGAAATTATGATTTGAAAATGCCTGCATTGATATTATGATTTGATAATGTTTGTTTTTGATATTGTATTCTTTTTTCCTTCGGGGATGGAAAATTTATGTTTGTCCATTGTTTGTATCATATGTTTATTGACTAAAGGGCAACCAGGATAATATATATGTAACCAATGTGTAAACTGCATAGTTTTACGTGGCATATAAATGGTTAAATAAATAAATAAAAAAAATCTGCGTTCATGTTTCTATGTTTAGCAGCAATATAGGGCCAGAAAATGGTTAAGTTTTTCATTTAAAATTAGCCCCAACTTTATAAATGATATTTTGGGGCTGAACCTATAAATGGCACCTAGCAACAGCTATCTCTTAGGCACCATTCATTGCATTTGTCAATCAACTGCTAGGTGCCATTTACAGAATCACACTTAGGCATCAGCAGATGTCATAATATTAGGCACCGTAAGGGTTTTCCAGGCCTAATTTACTGGCGCTTAAGTCATACCACCAGGGCAGGATTAACCAATAGTTCAAGTAGGCACGTGCCTAGGGCCCGAAATTGTCAGAGGGGCCTGATGAAGGAGGGCTTCAACATTGTTTTTTCCATAAGGCGATGGGCCCCTCCAGCATCGATTGGTAACACGGGCCCCCCCTGTTCGGCAACATGGGCCCCACCCCGATCGGCAACGTGGCCCTCCCATCGACGGAAAGTAAGACAAGCAAGCAATGTGGGTAAGAAAGGCAACAGGAACTGTAATTGTGCAAATGGTGCTGCTTGCCCAAAGCTTCCCTCTGACGCAGCTTCCTGTTTTTGCCTGGGTGGGGTGGGGTGGGGCAAGGGGCCCAGTGTACTTGTGTGCCTAGGGGCCCTCGATGAATTAATCCTGCCCTGCATACCACACCTATTCTCCTCCCCCTAACCATCCCCACTTTTCAGGTAGGCTTCGTTAGGCACTGAATCCCGTGTGCAACTTCAATTAATGTTAATTGTTTTAAAAAAATTGACTTTTAATGGTGTTTTCACACATAGGCGATCTGCTGTAAAATGACCTTTTAAACATATTAGCGCTGGCAGTCATATGTATATTCAGAAGCTAAATAGACGGCCCAGCTGAATATACAAATAAAGTTGTCTTGGTACTTAACTTTAGATGCTGGCTGCAGTTTTCCATTCCTTTACTTGTATGTAACGTCAAACCGATTTTTGTCCTCTGAGATATTAAGAAAAAGAACGTCAAACCACATGTGGAATTCCTTCTAATACCCTCATTTCCACAGAAAGGTAGCTAGATTTGTACCCAGTCCTCACCCACTTTGACTAGTTTTTTTCTCCATTTCAAGCAGGTGAGCCATACGTAGAAACGAGGAAAGGAGCACAAAACTAGTTTTGTTGCTCCTTTGAGGCCTCACCTATCCTTTCCGTTTACCCTGGTCTGATAGCTTCATTTCAACTCCCAGCTATCAGATGGGGCTGGTTCAATATTTACTCAGACTGATAGGTTTGCATAGAGCCTGCCTCCGGCAGCCTTGTCTTACCAGCTCTCTTCCCTCAGGCCCAGGTTCACAGAAAGTTCAGCCGGCAAATGAATGCGGCAAAGGCTGTACCAAGCTGTCCTGAGGCAGGGCCAAAGTAGGCTCATGTCAGGGTCACACCTGGGTCTTTGCTCTGTCAGAGCTTCCCAAGGCCCAACACTCATCACCCCAGTCAGAAGGGGGCTGTTAAAATTATTTTGGTTCCAAAAAGAAGAAACAGTGCTCAAATACTTTAAGCACATTTAAAGATTTCTTTTGAATGAGAAGGACAAAAGGTCAGGTCTTTAGAGAACGAAAGGAGTTAATGAACATTAACTCAGCCTAGGGGTCTACATACCCTAAGATGTAATCAAAACATTTCAATAGAATGTTCATTTTTCTAGGAGCAAATGTGGGTTCTCTCTAAAACATGAAACTAGAACCAAATTCTCAAGGGATGCATGATATTCTCTTATTACACATTATTACATAATGTGCCATTTATGTTCTATGGTGTTTCCACAACTGAACAGTAACACAAGTAATTTCAAGGCAATTTGCTACCCTTAAGACAACAGTCTCTGCAAAATGATGTTACATGAATCAATAGTACAAAGACTAGGGGGACACTCTATGACTGGTCTCAAACTCGCAGCCCGCCAGATACTATTTTGAGGTCCTCGGTATGTTTATCATAATCACAAAAGTAAAATAAAACAGTTTCCTGATCATATGTCTCTTTAGCTATAAATTACAATATTATTATTAAGACTTAGCCAAAAGGAAAGATTCATAAACTATAAAGAGTTTTACCTCATGCAAAATTGTCATTTCTTTAATAAGACATTAACTATTTTTTTCTGAGGATCAAAACGCAAAGGGTTTGAGTTTGACACCATTGCTCCATGACGTTACAGAAGAAAAAATTTATTCAAATCATTGCCGCAGTGGTAAAAATAGTTAATGTAGTTGCTTTTTTAAAAGGATCTGAATGCGTTCCTGGAGGAAAAGACTTTTTAAAAAAAGTTATTCAGCTAGATTTCTGGAAGCCACTGCTTATCCTTGGGATTAAGTAGCATGAAATTTTGCCATTTTTTGGGACTCTGCCAGGTACTTGTAACCTGAACCGGCTGTTGTTGGAAACAGCCAATTCAGGTTAATTTGTTTTGCCGTCATAATTAAGTTGTCTGTGGTGAGTGAATGCGGAGATAAGAGAACTCTGCTTTTCTGACCTCAGGCTCATGTGTGTGTGTGTGTGCGTGCACAGTGGCGTAATAAAACTGAACGATGCCACTCCACCACCCTCTTACCTGCCCCCCTTCCACCAAGCGCGCACCTCGAACCTTTTTAACTTCTCTGGTGTGAACAGCGTGCCCACATTGGTGTCGGCTCGCCCTCTAACATCACTTTCTAGGTGCGGATCATGGAAGTGACATCAGAGAGAGCGCCGATTCCAACGCGAGCAGCAACCTCATGCCGGGGAAGTAAAAAAGGTACAGGGGAAGGCAAGGGGCATTGGTGAGGAGATGTGGAGGGGTGCCACACCCTAAGGCAGACCGCGTGCCCCCCGCCACTGTGTGTGTTGAGATAGGGGGTGAATTTTGTAAAGGGTTTTCATGTGTAAAGCCTGTTTACATGCAGAAAAGGGATTTTATCCTATTGTCCTACAGCAGGGGTGCACAACTCCAGTCCTCGAGGGCCTAATCCAGTCGGGTTTTCAGGATTTCCCCAGTGAACATAAGAACATAAGCAGTGCCTCCGCCGGGTCAGACCATAGGTCCATCCTGCCCGGCAGTCCGCTCCCGCGGCGGCCCGAACAGGTCACGGCCTGTCTGAGTCACCAGAAGGGGCCCCCTTGCCACCTTGGTTTCCCATTGAGTTCTATCTTCCCATCGAAGTCCTAACCCTCCGGTCTTGCACATGCACGACCAGAGCAGGCCGCGACCCCTGGTTAGCTTTCTATACCTGTGTTACATCTCAGCACCTCTCTCAGTATCCCACGATCCCCCTATCCCTCAGGAATCCGTCCAATCCCTGTTTGAATCCTTGTACCGTACTCTGCCTGATCACTTCCTCCGGTAGCGCATTCCAAGTGTCCACGACCCTTTGGGTGAAAAAAAACTTCCTTGCATTTGTTCTGAACCTATCTCCCTTCAGTTTCTCCGAATGCCCCCTCGTGCCTGTTGACCCCTTCAGCCTGAAGAATCTGTCCCTATCCACCCTCTCTATGCCCCTCATGATCTTGAAGGTCTCTATCATATCTCCCCTGAGCCTCCTCTTTTCCAGAGAGAAGAGCCCCAGCCTATCCAACCTCTCGGCGTATGGGCAGTGTTCCAGCCCTCTTACCAGTTTCGTTGCTCTCCTTTGGACTCTCTCAAGTACCGCCATGTCTTTCTTGAGGTACGGCGACCAATATTGAACGCAGTATTCCAGATGAGGACGCACCATCGATCGATACAATGGCATGATGACTTCCCGCGTCCTGGTTGTTATCCCCCTCTTTATGATGCCCAGCATCCTGTTGGCTTTTTTCGAGGCCGCTGCGCACTGTGCAGATGGCTTCAGTGATGCATCCACCAGCACACCCAAGTCTCTCTCAAGACTGCTTTCTCCCAACAATGCCCCCCCCCATTTTGTAGTTGAACAACGGGTTCTTTTTCCCTATATGCATGACCTTGCATTTTTCCACGTTAAAGCTCATTTGCCATTTGTTTGCCCAGTCTTCCAGCTTGTCCAGGTCCCTTTGCAGGTCCTCACACTCCTCCCTGGACCTAACTCTGCCGCACAGTTTGGTATCGTCTGCAAATTTTATAACCTCGCACTTTACCTCCTTTTCCAGGTCATTTGCATGAGATCTATTTGCCAGCACTGCTTCCACTGTATGCATATTGATCTCATGCATATTCATTTGGGAAATCCTGAGGGCTGAAGTTGTGCACCCCTGTCCTACTGCATAGTCACGTAACTGTACAGGCACAGAAAGCATATACGGTACTTGCTATTATGTAATCTGCATGTACCATTGTGGAAGCAAGGGTCATTTTTAAGTTTACTTGCCTTTGCTTCAAAACCATAACAGGTTCATCCCAAATCTATCTATCTCATCATTTCGAATTTCCAGACACAACTTGTACACGTAGTGCCTACTTGTTCACTTTTCCATCCTTGAAGATTTGTATCTACAAGAGATTGCTCCATAGAACATTATCATTCCAAGCAGGCAAATGGAATACATGTCTAACCAACTTTATTTCAAACGCACTTTCTTATCAAACTTTTAGGAAGTCAATCAAAACTTATCTCTTTGATAAATTCCTCTGACTCCATTTCTGCCTTGATGTATTTTTAAAACACTTCCAGATACATTTGATTACTCTTAAGATGCTAATGTAATTTCGAAAGTTTTATGTAATATCGCTGTCTGTATACAGTCTCCTCCTCCTGTAAACTGCTCTGAACTGTTTGTGGTATTGTGGAATATAAAAATAAAGTTATTATTATTATTATTATTTTCACAAGCAGCGGCAGGGCAGTTTACAATATAAAATAAGAAATGAAAAGAACTACATTTTTTTAAAAAACAGGAAAGCAAACAGTAAGGCATAGTAAACAAATAAAGAAGATACTGTAGCTCGGTAGATGGCAGCTGAGGAGTGGATGGCTAATGCACCACGAGTTAGAGGCAGTTGAAAACTGATGGGTCTTAAGGCCTACTTTGAATTTCAAAAAAATGACATGGAGGTTTTTCTGAGGGGTGTGGTGTAGTTGGAACAGAACAGAGGCAGAGCTGTGATGTAAGTGCAGAGTAAATAAAATACGTGCATCAATGTAGACCAGGGGTGTCCAACCTGTGGCCTGAGGGCTGCATTCGGCCCCGTGAAGTATTTTGTGTGGCCCCAGTCGAGGGCGATGCAGTGTTTTCCTCTGCTGGCCCCGGGTGTGTACCCTCTTGCCAGCTCCTTCCTCCGTCTTGCTGCAGCGTTTGCGCATTTTTGTGACCCCAGAAACATTTTTTTCGGCCAATGCGGCTCAGGGAAGCCAAAAGATTGGACACCCCTGATGTAGACCATACCAGTGGCGTACCAAGGGGGGGGGGGGGGGCGTGGGGGGCGGTCCGCCCCGGGTACCAAGCCCTGAGGGGGTGCTCCCGGTCCGGTCCAGTTCCCCCCCCCCCTGCGCCGGGTGTCGCGTCTGGAAACAGCCTGCAGCAAGATTGCGATGCCAGAGATCTTTGCCTGCTTCGACTGTTTCCTCCGCCACGGTCCTGCCCCTCCTCTGATGTCAGAGGAGGGGCGGGACCGCGGCGGAGGAAACAGCCGAAGCAGGCAAAGATCTCTGGCATCGCGCGATCTTGTTGCAGGCTGTTTCCCCAGGGCAGTAGCGTACCAAGGGGGGCGAGGGGGAGGTCCATCCCGGGTGCCGCCTTAGGGGGGGGTGCACAGCTGGCCCGGTCCCTATCGCGCTCCTACCCTCCCAGCGAAAGCAGCATCGGCGCCATTATCGAAAAAGGTAATGGCGCCAGGCCTTGGAGCACCAAGGCAGACCGCTTCTCCCACCTCCCAGCCGAAACCCCGCTGACCATCCTATCTCTCCCCCCCCCAAGTGAACCTTTCCGACCCTCCCAGCGAAAGCAGCAAACCTCCCTCCAGTAGCGTCGGCTTTATCCTCCCTCTGCCGCATCACTGATGACGTCATCAGTAACGCGGCAGAGGGAGGAGAAAGCCGCGAAGGAGGTTTGCTGCTCTCGCTGGGAAGGTCGGAAAGGTTCACGGGGAGGGGGGGGAGATAGGAGGGTCAGCGGGGGTTCGGCTGGGATGGGGGAGAAGCGGACTGCCTCGGTGCTCCATTACCTTCTTCGGGCAGCAGCAGCGTTTACAATTCGCTGCTGTTGCCGGCTTCAGGCCTTGTTCTCTGCCGGGTCCTGCCTACTTCCAGTTTTCATGAAGACAGGACCCGACAGAGAGGAAGGCCTGAAGCGGGCAACAGCAGTGAATTGTGAATGCTGCTGCTGCCCGATGAAGTTCAGGACATCAGGACATCGGGGAAGGAGCAGGGAGAAATCGGCTGCTGGCTTGGGGGTGAGGGTAGGGAAAGAATCGTGGAAGTGGAGAAATCGGCACGATGGCTTTGTGCAGGCTAGGGGGAGAGAGAAAGAAAGGAAAAAATAAAGAGGGGGGGGCAGGGGGAGAGAGAAAGAAAGGCAGAAATAAAGAGGGGTCAGTGGGAGAGAGAAAGAAAGAGGGGGACCAAGGGGAGAGAAAGAAAGGCAGAAATAAAGAGGGGGTCAAGGGGGAGAGAAAGAAAGGCAGAAAGAAAGAGGAGGGCCAGGGGGAGAGAGAAAGAAAGGCAGAAAGAAAGAGGGGGACCAAGGGGAGAGAAAGAAAGACAGAAATAAAGAGGGGGGTTAAGAGGGAGAGAAAGAAAGGCAGAAAGAAAGAGGGGGGCCAGGAGGAGAGAGAAAGAAAGGCAGAAATAAAGAGGGGAGCGAGGGGGAGAGAGAAAGAAGAAGGATCAGAAGAAGGACCAGAGACTCATGAAATCACCAGACAAAAAAGTAGGAAAAATGATTTTATTTTCAACTTAGTGATCAAAATGTGTCCGTTTTGAAAATTTATATCTGCTGTCTATATTTTGCACTATGGCCCCCTTTTACTAAACCGCAATAGAGTTTTTTAGCGCAGGGAGCCTATGAGCGTCGAGAGCAGCGTGGGGCATTCAGCGCAGCTCCCTACGCTAAAAAACCGCTATCGCAGTTTAGTAAAAAGGGAGGGGGAATATTTGTCTATTTTTGTATAGTTGTTACTGAGGTGACATTGCATAAAGTCATCTGCCTTGACCTCTTTGAAAACCCGCGGAATATAAATGATAATTAACATTTTCTCTGCGTACAGCGTGCTTTGTGTTTTTAAAATTTTATTGTTGGTAGATCATTTTGACTTGGCCACAAAGGTAAGGGGGAGGGAGGGAGGGGAACTGCTGAAAGACATCTAATAATCCTTGCAGGCTTGACTGCAGGGAATTATTTTTGTAAAATCATGTTTTGTTATGTGACTGGCATTATCTAGACTTTAATTTCTATGAATGAATAGAATGAAAATGATATAAAATTACTTGCTTGTTTTTATGTGCGTGCGCTGAAGGAAAGTGGAGAGAGAGTGGGCTGAGGATGCTGAAGGGAAATGGGGAAGAGAGTGGGGAGAAGACGCTGATTTATAAATTGACAATTGTACAGAATATTGTTTCTTTTTTTACTTTAATATAAACAATTCAAGGCTTGTGTGGATGGAATCAGGTGGTTTGCGGGGATGGGGACCGAGCTTACGGGGATTAGTCCAATAAAATTGTATTTTTTTATATCTCATTATTTGTTTTATTTTTATTTGTTAATTTATAAAGTGGTGATTGTTATGTATCAGTTTTTTCAAATTTACATCTACTGTCTTTATATTTTGCACTGTATTAGAGGACATGTGTTACTGTTTTTTGTGGTGTTGCATTGTATCCAGGGTCTGGTTTCTTGGCGGATCAGTTTAACTTTTGTCTACATGTTTCTATTTTTAGTTTGTGATTATTTCATTTTGGGCGAGGGTGTATCTCTGTTCTGTGTGTATGAAAAAGACATAGTTTTCAGTTGGCATTGACTGCAGGATCAATTGACTGTGGGATCTGGCTTGTTTAGTTTTACAATGTATGTGTTGGTGTTCTAGTGCTCACTGCAATGTTTAAGATGCTGCCTTTTCCTAGGTACACTCTTGTGGTGCGATATGTAGATTGGTACTAAAAATCATATTTTTCATATAGATGGGGGGAGGGGGGGTGTCAAAAAATGATGGGCCCCGGGTGCCACATACCCTAGGTACGCCACTGGACCATACATCTATATTTACTGTTGAAAATTTTTAAAACCACAGAGCAAACAGCAATCTATCTGCAACGGAAACAGGTGGAGAAAAAGAGCCTTAGAATAAAGTGACATTCATAAACATAGGTAGTATAGTGATAGTCATGAAATCAGTGATTTGCATTAAAATAACTTCAACCTGTATAACCAGGTTGGGTTAAAGGTGCACTAGAAGCCACTTATCTGGTATGGTTCTGTAAATCTGGGCTTCTGCTCACAGCTATATAGCTTCCAAACACTGCCCAAGGATCAGTTCCATTCAGATGAAAACCCAACAAGAACTCTTGTTTCACCGGTCAAGCTGGCTGCTTCAGGGGAAATCTACCAACCCTATGCACTATATAGCTGTGAGAAGAAGCCCGGATTTACAGGACCATACCAGATAAGTGACCTCTAGTGCACCTTTAACCCAGCTGTGAGTGTTTCAATTATGCTGCAAGGTTTGGCTATACAGGTTGGAGTTATTTTTATGCCAATGACTGATTTCATGACAGCACTATACTACCTATGTTTATGACGGTCACTTTATTCCGAGGCTCTTTTTCTCCACCTGCTTCTGTTGCAGATAGATTGTTGTTTGCTCTGTGGTTTAAAAAAATTTTCAACAGTAAAGTAGAGTTAGAATTGTTATTCTGTTGAAACCCTTATTGTTTATGGCAACTGACCATGCCATTAAAAACCAGTTAAAAAAATAATTATAAGAACATAAGAACATAAGAAATGCCTACGCCGGATCAGACCCTAGGTCCATCTATTCCGGCGACCCACACACGCGGAGGCCAAGCCAGGTGCTCCCAGTTGATCAGGATTGTGTGCAAAATACCACATGGTGCCTAGCGATGCCTAAGTCGAGGCGCCTAATGACGTTTACCTAAGAAACAAGAGAACAGGCAATTCTGTAACGATATGCCAGTCAATATTTGCATTTTATATCTTCTAATTAAGTACAATTATAAAGAGGCCCTTTTACTAAGCAGCCATAAGCACTAAATATTTGCTTATTGCAGCAAAAACTGCTTACTAAAGGGTACGCTCAGATGTCCCATGCATATTTTTGCATGTGTGCACACTATCCATAGGCTAACAAATAAAATTTAATTTTTTAGCACTGGAGGCAGATTGGCGCAGAGAGTAGGCATGTAGGGCCTGATTCTCAAAATGTGCAACCCGATTGCAGGTGCTGGAAGGCGTCCCACTGCTGTCTGGCAGCCAATCGAGATGCACGTTTAAAAAAAAAAAAAGTGTCCGAGGCAGGACTCCTATATTATAGGCCTCTGTAGCATGTCTACTGAGACATGTACCCATGCTTAAACATACCCAAGGTGGGCATGTTTTTTTCCCAGAAGTGGTCTTAGGCAGGCTTAAGCGTTAATATGCATCTCTGTAGACATGAGACAGACACCTTAAATATAGGCCTACAAAATGCTGGCGCCTGTCAGGGAGTGTAGACATGATTCTGAATAGGATGCCAATGAGTGATTGACATGCAATTGGCAGCTGCTTCTTAGGTGGTCACCGATATCAGCGTCCTATACAGAATTAGGCCTGTACTGTACTAATCGGTTAGCACAGCTGCATCGCCATGAGCTAACTGATTAGCATGTGAGCCCTTAGCACCTACAAAATAGGTGTCGGTACATGCTCATACACTAATGGCCATACACTAATTGGAATATCTGCAGTCAACACCGACTGTGGTAGTTAGCTGGCATGCCTGTCTAAATATAGTCCAGCCAGTGTTTTTTGTAAAGTTTGCTAACTGATTTTATAAGTAACTTCAGGATAGACACAAAGGGTTTGATTCTGTGTAGAACGCCGATATTAGCAGCTGCCTAAGAAGTGGCCAACAATTGTATGTCAATCAGAATCGTGTCTACATTCCCGGACAGAAGCCTTAAAAGTAGGCCAGCATTTTGTAGGCCTACATTTAAGGCATCTGTCTCGCATCTACAGAGATGCATGTCAGTCCTTAAGCCCACTCAAGGCCACTTCTGGACAAAACCACACCCATGCCCCACCTTGGCTATGCTTAAGCATAGGTATGCGTCTCTGTAGATGCACTACAGAGGCCTACAATGTAGGTGTGCCTCAAGCAAGAGCAAAGTGGAAATGTCCAATCAGAATGGTGCACAAAAAAGTGTCTTTCAACTCATCTGATAAATCCAATGATCTTTATTCATCCAAACCAATTCAAACATCCAAAGCAACTCAATGACTCGACATGATCATGTTTCGGCCATCCGGCCTGCATCAGGAGTCTACAAATTATATATATAAACAATAATAAGTAAATAGACATAATTATACATAAAAACATAAACAGCAAATATGAAAATATATAAAAAAATAAAATGTTAAAAAACAGCAAAGAATAAAACAAATACCATATCAAAAGTACAGCAATGTTTTAGACGGTGGTGTCCTGCCTCAGACACATTAAAAAAAAACCCAAAACATGCATTCTAATTGGCTGCCAGATGGCGGTAGGACACCTATCATCGCCTGCATTTGGAATGTGCGTTTCGAGAATAAGGCCCAATGAGCAGAAACTGTCTCCTAAAATAAAGACTTCTGCTCGTAGTCCTTGGCAATTCTTCCTCTGAAAAACCTTTTCCTTGTTGACTGAATGGACCTGGCACAGCCTCTGCTTCAGTTAGGATACTTTACTGATGGAAACAGAATTGATGGATGAGAAACTTAGCCTGAGATTTATCGTAAGAGAAACAAATTATTTTAATATGTCTTTGTATGATTTATCTTGATTTTATGAAGTCATAAGCTACTGCAAGTCTTTATTACAGTTTGGTTGTTTAAAAGATAAAGAGGTCTCATAATAACAGGTATATTTTATGGTGCAGAGCAGAAGTTGAATATTTCATTTCAGCCTTTGAAGTATTTCCTTTCAGCAGGCTGGAGGGAAATCATATGATTTTACCAGAATCTCAGCCTTAAGAATTATAATGAGCTGGGCTATTTACTGTAATCATTCTTAGATGGCTGAAAATGTTTCTTTTTCAGTTCCAGTATCTGGCTTTATTTACCCTTCCTTATCTTCCAACTTGTCACCTCATAAAACTAGTTATTGGCCCAGCAAGAAAAGATTTTAATTTCCTAAAGATGTTTTTATTTTACTGAGAAATAAGAAAAATAATAGAAAAGACTGCAGGGAACCAGACTTGTTAATCATTTGAAATGAAGAGGGTTCCAGCCATTGGCAGGAGCTCAAATTAAGGCTTGCAAGCAGTGATTTCAGAAAGGGCCTCCACGGTGGAGGAATTCTCCTCAGAAGACTTCAAGTATTTACTGCTTACAAAGAACGTGAACACGTCTAAACAACTAATAGAAGCTAAAAGACTGCCCTAACTGTACTAGAAATAGCAACACACCAAGAAGATGTATAAGTCTAAATGGGATCTAGACAACACTGCAGTGAGAAAAAGGACCTCAAACACCCAAATGATGGGTCACACCCCGAATTTTACTAGGGTCATGAATATTATCATTGGTCCTAAAAAACCTCACTCAAATTCTTTTATTTATTGACATTTTTATAAATTTTTAGTTTTACTTTTGGATATCTTTAAAAATAAGTTGGATAGTTCATGCAATAATGAACTGCAAAGAAAGAAACACTTAACTTAAATAAACAATGGAGAATCTGCCGTTTCGCAAAAGGCTTCTTCAGGGGTTAGTTTTTCTTTGGCGTTCAAAAATATCCAAATTCACCATCCATAATTCAGAGACTTTAAAAACATCAATGTTCCAGTTAAACATTTAGGCCCAGATTCTGTAAAATGTGCCCCAATTGTAGGCAGCTGTAGGCGTCCTACAGCTGTTTAATCAGCCAATTGGGATGCATGTTTTAAACAAAAATGCTCCCCAGGTAGGCCGCCTATATTGAAGGTGCCTGCGGGAGCCTAGGGAGGCCCGCAAGCCTACCTAAGCCCGCCTAAGGCTAGGCGGTAACATTAGGCGAACCTTGGCGGCCTTACGCATCTCTCTAGTAGAACGGGAGACACTTATAATGTAGGCCAGCAAAATGTCACTATACTTAATCATGGCAAGGGATCTCCCTGCTGCAATTGGTATAGTGGCCATGGCTGTGGCTGCCAGTCTCCCTCCCCCCACTAAATGAATAAGGCAGGAGGGATGCCCCGACGATCACCAGCAGGAGGGTGTCCAACCCCTCCTGCCAGTAGGCTCCCCATCCCCCAACAGCAGAAGGATGCCCAACCCCTACTGCCAGTAGGCTCCTCCCCGATCATCGCGGCAGGAGGGTGCCCAACCTCTCCTGCCCAATGACCACCCACTTTTTCCCAAAGATCGCCAGCAGGAGGGTGCCCAATCCCTCCTGCTGGATCCCCCAATGAACCCCCCCTGTCCCCAAACCCCCCAATGAAATGCCCCAACCCAATGCCCAAACCCCCACTCCCCAGAACCCCCCCCCCCGGGCTCACCTAGCAAGTTGGACATACGGGTCCTCACACTGGCCAGCCATCAGGCACGCCTCCATCAAAATGAGGCAGGCCTGCCCCTCCCCTGCCCAACCCAACAGGAGCCTAAGGCTTGATTGGCCCCCTCCTATAGTTGGGGCCTTAGGTACATGTAACGCCTATAGGAGGGGCCTTAGATGCCTGGGCCAATCAGGCCCTAGGCTCCTGTGGGTTGGGGCAGGGGGGGCAGGCCTGCCTCATTTGTACATCCGTCCAACTTGCTAGGTGAGTCCGGGGGGGGGGGGGCGGGGGTAATAGCGTCCATGTCTACAGTAACCCGGTTCTGTAACCAGCATCTGTAACATAGACATTGATTACAGAATTGAGTTTATTTTGGGTGGGCCTAGGCCCGAGGGCATCCTATACAGAATCTGGGCCTTACTGCATGAGGTTATACTGAAATAATCCCCCCAAAATAGTGGTGAAACCCACTAAAAAAGTGTACTTACTTTGTGAAGCATCATTCAAGCTTTCACTTTCAACAAACATTTTGTGGTGATTTAAGAATGGGATATTTATCCAATTTTAAATTATTAATTTTAAAAAAGAATAAATAAATATTTTTTTAAAAAGTAAAAATAAAAGAGATTCAATAAAGAGAAGAGAGAGGTTTTTCAGGATCAATGAATGAAATGTGAAACCATGTCAGACTTGGCTGAGGTTTATTCCTGATCACCAAGCAGGTTTCTGAGATCCTTTTCCTCTCTTATCCACACCTTATATGTTAAGTGGTGGGATTATTTTTGTGTTTTTAGACTGTTTCCATTTGATTCCACTTACCATCTTCTTTAGATATCAGTGTATTATTGAACCTACAACCTCAGGATGCAGAGGCAGCAGTTCTAACCACTAGGCTACTTCCCTCCTGTGTGGAATGATGTCAAAGATCTAGGTACATCATATTTATCTCTCTCTGCTGATCCAACTATCTGGTCATCCAGCCATAGAAAGTGATTATATTCATCTAACAAGGCCTATCTCTGGTAAAATCATCCTCACATAGGCAGTCAGTGACTCAGATGTTTAGAAAGGCTAAACTTGGGCAGGGTTGGGGAGGGTTTAGGAGAGTGTGGGATAGACTGTGACATAGGAGCCAGCTCTGTGGATGCTGTGAATGCTTGAGTACCCCCAGTGTTGAAAAACATTCTTGACTATGTTCAGGGAGAGCTAATGTCTATTGGGTTTTGCACCCCCAATAATTTTGAAAAGTTGTCTCCCAAGGACTGTGACATGGCAAGTTTCACCTGTGTCAGCACTTCAGAATAAAGCACAGAAGGACCCCCGCAATTGTAGTGTGCAAGCTAAACTCATTCAAGAGAATTATGTGCCAAAAAAATATTGCCCCATTTCTCTCCTCCCGCCAACATCCAGCATTGTTCCTGTCTCTCTCCCCTCCTGGCATCATCCTCTCTCTTTCCTCCAATCCTCTACTATCCAGTTTTGCCTCATTTCTTTTTCCCTCACCCCACCATCCGTCATCCCTATTCTCTTTTTCTGTGTACCCAACTCCCACCATTATACATCATTACCCATCCTCTCTCATCAACATCAACCACCACCAGCTCCATTGCCTATCTTCTCTTTCCTCCCCACCATCATTCACTCCTTCACTGGCACCTCTGCAAGGTCACCACTCAACAAGAACCATAACCCATAACCTTTTCCTTTGTGCGACCCACCTGCTTCCTCACTCGCTCACCCTGTCTGTTAGGCTGCCAATTCCCCAACTTGGTAGCTACAAACAATGAGAAACTGTGGGACCAGAGCTCTCTATGTGATACTAGCAAATCTACAGGTCACAACCCCTAAGTTGTAATTCCTGTTTTGGAGGGGAGGCATGACAGAGCCACTAGTGATGCATAGGAAACTATGGTCTTGTGGTTTCTCATTGTTTACAGCTACCAATATGGGAAGTCAGCCTAGCATCCTTCAGGTTATAGTCACCAACTTATCACACTATTTTGTCGCTTTCAGAACCTCAGATACTATCACTCCAAGATCCCTCTCTCCATCTATGCAAATTAGCCTCTTGCCTCCCAGCACATACATCTCCCTTGGATTTCTACTCCTCAAATGCATCACTCTGTACTTCTTGCATTGAATTTTAGTTGCCAGACATTAGACTAATCTTCCAACTCTTGCAGATCCTTTTTCATGTTTACCAATCCCTGTGGGGTGTCCATTCTGTTACAAATCTCGGTATCAGCCACAAAAAGAAAACCTTACCTGCTAACCCTTTGGCAATGTCACTCACAAACATATTGAACAGACTTGGCACCAATACCAATCTTTGAAGCACTCCACTGCTCACCTTTCCTTCCTTCAAGTGAATTCCATTAACCACCACCCTCTGACGTTTGTTTGTCAACCAGTTTCTAATCCAGTTCACCAATTTTCATTCCGAAATAGTTAGAGTATTGCTCACCACCAATTAAGTTATTCCCAGATATTCAAAGCTGGAACCTGTGCAGGCTTCGTCTTTGAATATCCTGTTATTTTGAAGCCAGCAAACATATAGCCATATAAGTTGATATTCACCCATAAGTGGCCATGGGGTAGCATATTGAAACAGGACAAACTTTTCTGCGGTCTCATTTATGCACTAAACCTGGCCACTTAAGAGGTGAAGATCAGCACTTAAGCAGCCAAGTACTGATTCCACCCCCCCCCAAAAAAAAAAAAATACTTCCAAGCAAAGCCAGCTTTCAGTTAGGTGCTAACTGTGAATTTCAACAGCTCTTAGATGGATAAGTGCTACTGAAAATTAGCGACTAGCCCCAACCAAGCTCCAGTCAGCAGTCAACTAAATTGCTTAGAATATTGACCCCTAAATTCCTAAATTTACATACAAAGTGAGTGGCAAAAGGGATGAATTTAGGGAAGAGTAAATGTAGGAATCAATACTGATTTTCAGCACTAGGTTTATAAATTAGGCAAATTTATTTATTTTCTACATTTCTAGTCTGTACTATCCAAAGTTCTAGGCGGATTACAACAGACATCCACAGCATTAAATGAAACAATAGACAATGAACAGTTAGTGATAATTAACAAAAACACTGAACCAATGACAGGCCTACATTTCTAAGCATTGGCCCAATGTTTTAAATGATTTAACTGGGCAGGAGAGGCTCCTGCCTGGTTAGGCCATGCTGAGCAAGCTGATTCAGTGGCAGTGTCCATAGAGCTAACTGGGCAAGTAGGATCACCTAATTAGTAGCCCTAACTTTGCCCAGTTTCGCCCACTGTATATTGGCTATACCCACAAGATTTCTACACTCTTCCAATACTCCAATGGTGGGATGCTGGGGGTAGTCTGCCCCAGGCGCAGGGAGTTGGGAGGTATGTGTAGCAGTCACAGGGCCATATTCCACAAGTGTGTGGCCGTTGGCTCCACTGGCCATCGCCCCTTCTGACATCTACTTCATGTTCTGGGTCAGTTGACTGGCAGAGCCGACGGCTGCACACTTGCGGCCCCATGATTGTTCCACCCCCTCCCCCGCCCGCCAACACACACTCACAAACACTGCCACAAGGAGGAAGGGGTGGTCTGCCCTGGGTGGCTACCAAGGCAGGTATGCTACTGCTTCCAGGTAATGGAACTGATCCTAAATGCTTCTACCCAGACCTGATCTTGCTTTGAACATATGTACATAATAGTAACCAGATAACTTTTAAGTTCCTAATTTAAAATGAATTTTCTGGTGAAAATTTAAGCTCCTGAATTTGGTTGAGAATAGGACACACATTTAGAAGTTCAGCTTTTTACGAATATCAGACCCTGATATTTATTCCTCTTGCCGTTGGCGGGCACCGTTATTACAGTTTACAGTTTATTCAGTCTTGATATGACACTCCTTGCCAAGGCAATTTAAGCAGTTTACAAACATCAAAATCCATATAAAAAATATAAAACATAAAAGAACTCCATCATTTCATAGAAAACATCTGCCATCTGCGTTGAACCTAGATAGTCAATGCAGGGCCATATCCAGTCGCTAGCATTGACTATCCAGTTTTTTAAAGCTAGCTAGTGCATGCCCAGTTTTAAAGGAGTCACCTAGTGGTTAGAACAGCTAATTCAGCACCTTGAGGTTGTGAGTTCAATTCCCACGTTAGCTCCTTGTAACTCTGAGTATGTCGCTTAACACTTCATTGCCCCAGGTACAAAATAAGTACCTGTCAAAAATGTGTATATCACACAGAAAAAGCAGTATACAAGTCCCAACCCATCCCCCTAATTTGATATTCAGCAGTAACCAGCCATTCGTTGGCATATAAAGGTAGAACTGCTATTTATGCAGTCTTATGTGCTGATTTTGGCCAGTCAGCTCCGTCCCTGACATAATCAATATGCACTTCAGTGCTAAGTAGTCATTTTCAACAAAGATAAAGTCGGCGGCCATTTCCGGTCAGTTAACTCACTTGACTATCTGCCAGATTATATTTTCTGTAGCAGTCTATTATGATTCATGGGTATACCATCTTCATCTCTTTAAGGTCCCCTTTTATGAAGCCATGTTAGGCTCTTGTATCACTAGCCATGGCGATATTAGCTTTGAGAGTTGGAGCTAATACCGCTGCAGTCAGTGAAAAAAAATTAAAAAAAAGCCTAACGAGCTTTGTAAAAAGAGGGGGGGGAGGGGAACACATTCTTTTTCAAAATCTTTCACATTCTCATTCTCTTTTTATTTTTATATTTTCTTTCTATTATTTTTTTTTTCTTTAATGGGTGTCTCCTGTATTTTTCTCTAACCTTCTGTATTTTTTTATTTCACTTTTAACAATATTTACATCATGAATACAAAAATACAGGAAAATCAAGAGTCCACATCAATAGAGAGAGAAAAAAATCAAGCAATAAATGAAATAGTATATAATTTCTAATTTTTGTACCTAAAATCTAGTCCTAATTACTGCCCCAACTAAGGAGTGAGAGGAAAAGGGTCAATAACATCCATTTGCCTCTTTCTCTAGCAAAAGTGGTTCAAATCGAATTGGATGAAAGAAAAAATAATTTTTTTATCAACTTTTGCTGGAGAGAGAGGCAAAGGGATAATTAACTCACCCTTTCCCTTTCACTCCTCAGTATTTTGCTTATCTTTCATGGCTGAAGACAAAAGATATTTGTTATCAAAAAATAAATACATTAAATGGGATTGAGGTGTTGGTTTTTTGACTGTTTTTATCTGTTTGATTTTCTAATTACATCTTTACCTGTTAAAGGGCAGGTGGAAGGTGTGTGTAGGCTGCCAGAGAAAGAGGAATTGGAGAAGTCATAGATTATATATATACTGAAAATGTTATCTGTTCTTTTTCAAACACGAATCTCCTCTTTCAGGTATTTGCATACTGATAACCTTTGGGTCCCAATGATAGAGGCTTCATGCCAAGTATTGCAAAGCTGATAAGAAAGGAAAAGATTGTGGTGTTCTTGAAAGTCTCAGATACTGCAATGATTTCTAAATATTTAATTTTGTGCCCATCACTAGTATCTTCTCTATAAAGTCATGTTTTGGTTGATCGTTCCCAGTACTTTGTTTTAAAGTATTTGCTACCAGAACTTGGTCGGAGACCTTTGACCTTTACAATGTTAAAGAGAGAGGAGTCCAGATAACCTCATGAAACATCACACAAGCGCTCCAGAATCATAAGCCTGCTGTGTATCTTCTCATCTATAGAACATTCAAACATCTGATGGAATCCAATTGTTCAGTTTGTTGCACAAAGGATGAATAAGCTATCAACGGAACAGTTTTTGTGATACTTCTTTGACATTCATTGTGTTCTCAGTTTTGCTGGTGGTATTACTAAGAATACAATTCACTATTCAACAGTAGTCCATCAGCTATATTCAAAAAGAACTTTCTCTGCATTCTCTGCATAAGGAGCAAAATTGTTATTCAATAAATAATTCAAATTTCCATTATTATTAGTGTAAGAATATAAACTTTTCAGTGTTCTGAAAGGAATTTATGAAAGCTTTCATGTATTAATATCCTTTCAAAGACCTTTTTCTTCCACACCAGAAAGGGTTTGATCACCCGTTTAGCTTTCAGAGCTCTTTGCATCCTAGAGGAGCTGTTTTCTATCATTAATACCAAATTGCCTTCTGCCTCACACAGAAAAAGCTCCTTTGTACAGAGAACTCCTTTTGTCTTATACCAGGGGTTCTCAGCTCAGTCCTTATGACACATCTAGCCAGTCAGGTTTTCAGCATATCTGCAATAAATATGCATAAGATAAATTTGCATGTACTGCCTCCATTGTATGCAAATCTACCGATCTAGGGCAAGCATAGAATGTTGCTACTCTTTGGGTTTTTGCCAGGTACTAGTGACCTGGACTTGCCACCATGAGGACGAGCTAATGGGATAGATGGACTATTTGTCTGACCCAGTAAGGCTATTCATATGTTCTTATGGCTGGGTGTGTCCCAAGGACTGGGTTAAGACCTCCTGTCCTATACTACGAGAGGCATTCAATAACTTATCTACCTGAGTATGAAAGAAAGTACAGTAGTACCTTGGTTTACGAGCATAATTCGTTCCAGAAGCATGCTTGTAAACCAAAATACTCGTATATCAAAGCGAGTTTCCCCATAGGAAATAATGGAAACTCGCTTTGATACGTTCCCCCCCTCCGAGGCCAGCGGCGCTGCTCTATCCCTCCCCCACGAGAACCAGCATTGCTCCCCCCGAAGGCCCCCCTGCGATCCAGCACCCTCCCCCCCGTGATCCGGCACCCCCCTCCCCCCCGCGATCCGGCACCCCCCATGATCCAGCACTCCCCACTGCAATTTGGCACCCCCCCCCCCCGCCGCAATCTGAAGTCCCCCAGACCCACCTGAACCTGTTTCTTACTGTCATCTGGGCCTCGGCACCGGCACCAGCATGTCTTGTGCATTGGTGCCGGTGCCCAAAGATCGGCCTCCTCTTATTGCTGGGCCTTGAGCATCTGCGCATGCTCAAGGCCTGTGAGTTCACGCTCTCTCCGAGTGAGATTCTCAGAGAGAGGGTGAACTCGCAGGCCTTGAGCATGCGCAGATGCTCAAGGCCCAGCAAGAAGAGGAGGCCGATCTTCGGGCACCGGCACCAACGCACAGAACATGCCGGTGCCAGTGCCGAGGCCCAGATAACAGTAAGAAGCGGGTTCGGGTGGGTCTGGGGTCTTCAGATTGCAGTGGGGGGGTGCCAAATCGTGGCGGGGTAGGTGCCGAATCACGGCGGTGGGGGTGCCGGATCACTGGGGGGGGTGCCGGATCACGGGGGGGAGGGTGCCGGATCGCGGGAGGGTGCCGCTCGCAAATCGAGGCATGCTCGGTTTCCAAGGTGCCGATTTTGCGAATGTTTTGCTAGTCTTGCAAAACACTAGCAAACCGGTGCACTCGTAAACCGAGGTACCACTGTATGTTGAAACAAGTCTTTGCATGTTGTGACATGTTTCAAGGTTACTCATGCACAGTTACGACTCAGTGCGAGTCTGACATTCCAAAAGACAGGATATCAAGAGTGTCCTCGTGCGAATCAAGTAAGAAACTGCTAGATTTGGAGCACCATTCAGTGATAAAATTTCTCACAAAAGAAGAGAACAAGCCAAAGGAGATCCATGAATGCATGACTGCAGTTTATGGTGAATCTGCCTCATTATTCTAGAAAGTAAAATTTTGGAGCAAGCACTTTAAGTGGGGTAGAGAGTCCATTGAAGATGACCCTCACACTGGACAGGCTATGGAAGCAACTTCCACAAAAATATGCAAGAAAGTCAATGATTTAATTTTGTTAGACAGACAAATTAAGGTTTCCTGAATAGCTGAAAAAATGGGCTTCTTGGCAGGTACAGTTTGGAATATTATTCATGCAAAGTTGGGCATGTCCAAAGTTAGTGCAAGATGGGCTCCAAGAATGCTGATCCCATGTCAGAAGGCCACGAGGCTCCAGTGTTGTCAGGAGAACATAGAGATGCTCCGTGAAGACCAAGTTAATTTTTTTAATTGTTTGGTGACTGGAGATGAGACTTGGGTCTATCACAGAGATCCTGAGTCCAAAATGGAGTTAATGCAGTGGAAGCACAAGTCATCCCCCACCCCAAAAAAAGTTCAAGAGAGAAAAATCTGCAGGCAAAGTCATGGCAACTGTCTTCTGGGATGATGAAGGACTTTTGCTTCTGGAGTTCATGCCACACAAGATACCATAAGTGGGGAGAGTTACGCCAATGCAATGATCGCTTTGCTGGAGTCAGAGACAAGGAAAACTCACAGCAAGTGTGCTGCTTCTTCTCAACAATGCACCAGTGCAAATATCATGACAATCACAGGCTGCCATCCAAGACTGTGGGTTTTAGCAATTGAACCATCTATCCTACAGTCCTTACCTGAGTTTTGAAGAAATCTCTCCATGGACAACAGTTTTCAAGTGATGACATCAAGGAATCTGTGACATTCTGGTTTGAAGGTCAAACAGAAGAATTCTTTTCAAAGAGGTTAAAGTCATTGCAGGAAAGGAGGGACAGGGGAGATATGATTCACACTTTCAAATATTTGAAAATCTTTTCCAGAGAAAGGAAAATGGTAAAACCAGAGGGCATAATTTGAGGTTGAGGGTTGGTAGACTCAAGAATAATGTTAGGAAATTCTTCTTTACTGAGAGGGCTGGTTGATGCCTGAAATGTGCTCCCGAGGTGGAGAGGAAAATGGTGACAGAGTTCAAAAAAGCATGGGATGAACACTGTCACAAACCCGGCACTGAAGGGAGGTTTGTGCCAGGTAAAACACAAAAACCCCTAAAATGTAGGAGGGCTGATCAATGTGGCAGTAATCCCAGCAGTAGAGAGCCAGGCTCTATCCATTATGAGAATGCCCAAGAGCAGGAGCCCTGGGGGGAGGTGAAGCAGGATGAGTTTCATAACTTCCCTATGCCTAAAGCAGCTCTTAGTAAAAAGCACTCTAATGGTCAGGCTCTTAATCAGGCTAACCCTCAGCTGCTGAAGCTAATTGAGCAGCAACAGAAGTCTCAGAAAAAGCCAGCCCATTCCCCATTCAGGTTAGGGCCTGGCTTTCTCAGGTCAGGTCAAAAGCAGCAGACCAGGCTGGGAAGATTCAATCTGGATCCAACCTTGGAAGGAGACTCGTGGCCTGGTGCTGTTCCTGTGGCTCAACAAGGGAATGAAATTGAAATGAAGGACCTGGATGATTTCCTTCAGCCAAACCTGCCTGATTGTCCACAACCTGAAGAAGCTATGGATGTTACCTGGGAGCCTGAGGACATCTGCATGGAGGAAAGTTAAGTTTTTCCTTGTTGTTTTTTCTTTCTTTCAAAACTGCATAGGCACCTGGGACTTGTGCTAGCTGTGACTGTATGTGTGAGCATTTTGTGAGGCTCACCGCAAAGGAATCTTCCTGTATGCTGAAAGATTGAGGACTATGTTTTTTGGGACTTTCTTTTTCCTTTTATGATAAGGAGAAGTTTACCTAAGATGTGTTCTTAGTGGGAGTTGTGGGGTCTGAATCCACAAAGATCCTGGGTTGGGATTGAGGGGCCATTTTCTGGCAAGTTTGCTTAAGTGGATTCAACAACTCCCCACCCCCGCCAGCTTGCCTGGTTTGAAAGGGGAAGCCTGTTGTTATCTCGGGCTAACACAGTGTGCTTGCTAAAACCAATTGACTTTTATTACCAGTAACAAGGACTACCAATTATTGCTGTGCTCTGAGTGTTGAAAACTTGATATACTTGGAAAAGACTTACCCTGAAGAAAGGGCTGCTCAGATTCAGGCTAATTTATTAGCTGAACCTTCTGAGCTGTGTTTTGTTTATTTGACCTGTTTGATTTGGAGTTTATCACAGTGACTATATGGTTGACTACAACGCTGTGGTTAAATAAAGCACTGTTATTTTTGAAGAACTTATGGATCCTGATTTTTGTGTTTACTGACTTTGTGACCACCAGCAGGGCCTTTCAATTCGTGAAGGCACATCCAGGACTATGTTTGTGCGCAGCACCCGGTAGCCATTCTGACCAGCCAGTACCGGGTGTGCGACAACACAGAGGATCTCTAATCAGAAAATAATGATATATATTGAAGAACTAAGGCCAGTACTGGGTAGACCTGCACGGTCTGTGTCCATATATAGCCATTTGGTTGAGGATGGGCTGAGGTGGGCTTTGACAGCTGGGATGGTATATGGACTGGAGTGAGCTTTGATGGAGACTCCAGTAGATGGAAACTAGGCAGAGTACCAGGCAGAGCTCTGGGTTTCTGGCCCTGAAATATCTAAAAAAATAACAATTTCAATTAAATAATAAAATTATAGAGAGGGTAGACTGGATGGACCATTCGGGTCTTTATCTGCCATCATTTACTATGTTATTATGAACAGTGGAGCTATCAGGGGATTGAAAAATAAAACAAATTATTTTAAAAACTCTTTTCTTTCCTACTGAGGTAGATGAATTATTGAATGCCCCTTTGTAAGAAGCTGAAACCAGTAGTGAAAATTTTATCCAAAAAGCTGTGCAGTACTGGCTCTGTCACAAATTTTCAATGCCTGGTACACAAGATCATGTGCTTGAATGTGCTGGAAAACTTCATAACTAGGCAAAGAATTTCTTCATGTGGAGGAGTAGCCCACACCTCAGTGTGCTGGGAATGAAGGAAACCAGGTTCAGATCCCGCTGCTGTTTCTTATCATCTTGGGCAAGTTGTTTCACCCTCTAATGCCTCAGGTATACATCTAGAATGTAAGCCATGTGAGAACAGGAAAAATGTCTCCTAAAGGTGAATGAAACTCACATTGAACTTCTGAAAAAGGCATGAATTTAATCAAATTCCCTCCCCCCCCCATCCCCAAGTAGTACAGATTTCCCACGTATTCATTAAGAGAAAATTTGAACATCTGCTTTCAATGGTGTGATATTCAGACATCCTTTACAGGCAGAAATGGACAGATATTTTATTGAAGTCAATTACAGTATAGCTAAGAAAGAGGAAATACTACTAATATAGGTGATTTAAATATTGCAGATTTTGATTGGAGCATCCCAGTAGTTATGTCATCTTAATTTTTCTGGATTTAAAGTATAATTTTATTGCCTGAACCAAGATATGGTTGATTTTTGCTGGATTTAGCCATTATAGAAATTATTGCTTGAATTAAAGTGTATTTCTGATTTGATCTCCAAGAAACTGCCATCTGCTGTAGGTTAAGCACTTATTTAGTGGCGATGTCTTTATAAGCGATATTATCAAATTTTAAATAAACCTGAAATAAACCTGATAAGTCAACAAGACCCTGCTAACCACAATACATAGCAGAACTTAAGGCATTCAGACTGAGATAAGACAACAGACACTATTAAAATTAAATCAGATGACCTTATCAAGAACAGGAAAAAAGTTTGAATTTAATTTCTGAGCTGTGATTGGAGACTATGCCAGACTCTTCAGGGATTGGACACTGCTTTTGAGTTCCTGCCTTCCAGACTTCAATCCCCCAGTATCCATAAAAAATGAAAAATTCACCATGTTCTCCCCTTTTTTGACCTTCGCTGGAAACACGTGCTGTGCTCTCTTCATTGGACAATCAACATGCCATGTGCGCCTAAAAGAACTTTGCAACCAAAAAATACCTGTATCATCCTGAGTAACTTTTAAACCCAGCTAAATGAATCATTCTACTTCTCTAGCAATCATTTATCTTGTGGTGCATTTTCCCTTCTGTAAGACCCCTGAATTTGTAACCACATCTACTGTTCTACCTACCTGATCTTATAAATAAATTTATAATTCCTCTCATATGCTCTAAATTTTTCTTTAATATATTTTAATACAGAGCTAAGCTTTGAAATAGGCAGGGTTTTCCCCAAATTAAACATAGAAACATAGAAAATGACGGTAGTAAAGGGCCATAGCCCATCAAGTCTGCCCACTCCAACAACCCTCCCCTAATCTACACTCTATCACCCATCCCCAAGCTGCCCTCCTCTATGCTACCCTCATAGGGATCTGACGTGGGCATCCCATTTATTCTTAAAATCTTGTATGCTGCTGGCTCTCTTTAAGAGGAATATATTTTATTGGTAGAGAATTATTCTTATATGCTTATAATAATCTAGAAGTAGGAATGTTCTGTTTTCTCTACAGCAGTATCTCACAAACTTTCTGGCCAGTGGCATACTAAATTCAGTGCCCCAGCTGGAAGGCACACGGAAGTGTGCGAAGGTCCATCTGGCCACAACCCACTTCGGTGTAGGGATCCGAGAGGTGCAGGGAGAGGAGGAGAAACACCGGCCAGGAGAGTCATCTGTGCCAGCTGACTTCCTACAGAATGTGCCTCTCACCGCGAGAGGCATGTCCTGTAGGCAGTCAGCCAGCATGGATGACTGCCCTCGCCAGTGTGTTGCAGCACTCCTGAAATCTCAGGAGGTACACTGGTGTGCCACGGCATACAGTTTATGATACACTGCTCTACAGTGAGAACTATTCCAGCAGGTGGTAATGCTATAAAAATTATTATGAAATAGATGGAACTCAAAGACAGGAATATAACTTATAAAGCACTATTAATTTGGGGAAAGTTAGCTCACTTGATTAAAACTTAGCTCATTAAATATCAAGAACTAAGACTCAGAACATTTATAAACAAACTGAAAATTTATTTAAAAGCATTAATCAAGCAGGTAAAGCTGTTACAGATGGGACTTTTTGAGCCAAGACAATAGGATTGCACAAGACAAATGTTGCTAAAGCAGAAGGATTAATTTATCTGGATTCAAAAAGTTACTCATAATGTGAATAGTCCTTAAAATGGAGCAGAGGCTGCATGGCCTAGTGAAGCAGCATGGTGATCCAGGAGGAAGAAGAGTTGTAGCTTGATCCAGGCTGGTCCCAGAGGGAGAGAGAGCATCTTCCCTGATTAGAAAGGATTCCACTTCATATTTATAGGGTTGAGACCTGTTCTAAAAATAGAATCCTAGGTGGATGACATCATGATTGAATTATAACAGTTCAGCCTTTTCTCTGTTCCCAGGTGGTATTATGATTGAATCACAATGGCTTAAAAGGATGTCCCAGTACAGAGTATCGTTACTATCTTTACTGGATGTGGTGTGAATCTATGTCTGAGTGGTTTCCCTCTGTTCTAGGCAGATGAGGTCATCTGATCGAATCTTCTTTGAGTAGCTTAAAATGGTGTGAAGAGTTTCTGTTGATCTTGCAGACTGGAGATTAATTTGGTGTGAAGGGCTCTTGTAGTCCAGAGGTAAATTTGGTATGAAGGGCTTCTGTTTGATCTTGTAGTCCAGAGATGAATTTGGTGTGAAGGGCTTCTGTTTGATCTACATCCTGTTAAAGTTCTGTTTAGCTCTGGTATCTACCCTGGCCAAGGACTAGATTCACTAACTTCCGATCCGTGTCCATTTGCATGCAGGCCGACAAATTCACAAGGCCTGCATGCAAATGGGGACGATTGTTGGCACGCCCCAACCAACTGCATTGATTTCTAGAGCCCAGATAGTAGTGACAGGAGAAACAGCCTCCTGTCACTGCTGTCAGGGTTTCTGCCAGCTTTTAAAATTTGTTTTTAAATCGGGCAGATAGTTTGCATGTTTTACATGCTTTTTACAAGCTCACGTTTTATAAGCACGTGTTTTAAAAGCTCAGAACAGCTTACAGGTTAAACATACATATTATATAGTTGACAGGTTACAATTTGACATAATTACAGAACAAGTTTATGATACAAGATTGTGTCCTAACTTGATATAAACTAGGGATCTAGTACAAACAATTAGATTTTCCAGGTTACAATTTGCATTTTATCCTTGACGGTGCATGTTTTTTCAATACAAATTTTTAACCTAATGTGACACATATTGAGATCTAGTACTAATATACATTTCTCTGCAATCCATTTGTTATGGGCAGGTAATGGCTGTTACTACTTTTCTTTTCTGTGTACTGGAGCCTACTAAAAATGTGATAATGTAAGGGACATATCATTGTCTTTAAGCCAGGTTTTAGTAGCCAGGAATATGACCCAGTTTTTATCTGCAAGGTCTTTTAGTATGATGTCTTTGTTATTTACTAGTCTGGTTTTTATGAGGGTGATAGATATGTTTTTTGTTGTGGAGGTGTATGAGGAAAATGAGATCCCTCTCTGGTTGGGGGCTGTGTTGGGAGGAATTTTTTGGGTCAGCATATCTGCCCTGGTTGTTAGTAATATGAGCCTAGGGATGGCTGGGCCTAGGCAGAGTTCACAGTGTGGCTGTGGAGACTATCTTGTTGAAAATACACTTAGGGTAGCTGAACTGATGCAGTCTAACAATTCTTATCGTATGCTTATTGATCTCCAGCTAAATCAGCAGGCCTCTTTTTACCATCCTGCTAGCACTAATGGGCTGTAATTTTCTGCTTCTTCCTCTTTGCCTTATTTATTGATTGTTATTAATGATATTCATAGTACTTATAAATAGAATACTAGCATCAGAAATCAGGGTACAATAAACAGAACAAAATTCAACTCTGGAATCTTAAGACTGAAAGCACCAGATTTGCACAGCAGATGAATCCTTTGATTTTCTCCTTCCCATAAATCGTCAATCTATTTTCTTGTAGGCTGGGACACACATGCTCAATGGGACATCCAACTTGCTTTTTTTTTGTTGGCCAAGGCCAGATTTTCCTCCAGGCTGGTCCAACTATTCACAATAGACTCTCCTCTGTTCAGTTTCAGGTTCAGGATCAGTTTATTTCATATACTATCCTGCTTCCAAGAGTGGCCAATCCAGCTCATAAGTACTTGGCAAAAATCCAAATAGAAGCAACTTTCCATGCTACCAATCCCAGAGCAAGCAGTGGTTTCCCCCATGTCTAACTCAATCGCAGAAAATTTGAGCCTTCTTCCAATTGTCGGGTCAGGCTACTTTAAGTATTGTCCACAGGCTCAGTCTTTTCAGTGACTTCATAGGACCCCTGCCACTTGCATAGTAGTTTGCTTTCTGATGAGGGTAGAAGCACCAGAGCTCAATCTCCAGGTTGGAAGTTCCTCTGGACCCCCGAGCAGTTGTATTTCCTGGTTTGTTCCCTTTGAGTCTTCCTAGACATAGTTTAGCAGCTTCCCCAGCTTTCTTAAGCTGCTGTTGCAACCACAAGACACAGTCAGCCAGGTTATGACCTGATTTGACTCCTTCTCCCAAGTTTCCAAGGCAAAATTAAGGATTTCCCTGGGTCATGTGCTATAGAACAGTTTGAATGGAGAAAAGCCTACTGAATTCTGTGGTACTTCCCAGACAGCAAACAATAAATAGGGTAGTAATACATCCTGAGTTTTCCCACCTTCAGTGACATTCTTCAACATTTGTTTGAAGCACTTGATTAGTCCATCGGTTTGGAGATGGGGGTGCAAAGGGATTTTATTTTCAGCAGGGCATATTACCTGTGACACAAATGACTGCTTGATCTTTGTGCACTTTCTCAGGTAGTCCCATTCACAGACTTTGATCAGAGCATTTGCCACTGTGGGGATTTTCAAATTGCTTAACACCAAGGGCTCATTTTTGAAAAAAACTGATGTCCAAAAGACAGCATAAACTGGAACTTGAACGCCTTACTAGTCAAAATGTCCAAGTGGGCATTTTCAAAACTGACTTTTTGAAGTCATTCTGGTCATTTTGTCTCCAATTTCTTTGTCTGGGTGACCAGAAAACTGGATAGAGGATGTGCGCTAGATTTTAGCAAAGCCTTTGACAGTGTTTCCACACAGACATCTAATAAATAAACGGAGCATAAGACACTCTGATTGTAGCAATAGCCAACAAAGACTAACAAGTAACAAATGCTTCAGCAACGGAGTCAAGCGTTTCTTCTGTACCAAGGACTAAAAAGAAAGTTAGAATCTGTACATCACAAATACGTTCTTTTGTCTATGGTCTGATTCTGTAGATATCTGTGAACTCTTATTCTTATAAAAGGGCCCTTTTACTAAGCTGCACTAAAAAGTGGCCAACACTATCCCCAGTGTGGGTCTTTCCTGCGCACTGAAGCCACTTTCAGCATGGCAGTAAAATGTCCCCATTTTCCATTATTCCTATTAATGGCTATGTCTAATTTTCCCATTAGCGTGTGGCCATTTGTGCAAGCACTTACCAACACCTATTTTCAAGGTAGTAAGGCCTCGATTCTATAACTGGCACCTAAAAATATGGTGGAATTAGGTGCTAGTAGGTGTCTGAACCTCGGCACACCCTATTTATGCCTAAATACCAGGTCTAAATACCAGCATCTATCTCCAAAATAGGCACATACATGTAAAAACACGTTATCTGCCCCTAACCACAACCGCTTTCTGATAGGTGCCTTGGACTAGGTGCCTGGTATTATTAGGTACTATCGACTCGTGTTTGAGTCCTAGTGACTTGATAATGATATCAAGTTTTTATGGCATAATACAGAAGTAGATTGCCGGGCCTTTCTTCTGCGCAGTATACACTACCTATAGCTTTCAGCTTCATAGATGCACACAAGCCTCAGTGGCACAAGCCCATATACCATAACTGGAGTTTAGGTGCCTGCCATCCAATTAATTCTAGTTTAAGGCAATTATAAGGTACTAATTGCTTATTATCATAGAAACAAAGAAATAGACGGCAGATAAGGGCCACGGCCCAACTAGTCTGCCCACCCCAATGACCTTCCTCTACTTAACTCTGTGAAGAGATCCCACGTGACGATCCCATTTCTTCTTAAAATCAACGCTGATTTAAGTTTTTTTAAATAATTAAGTTAGGCACCTAGATCAGCTAGGCATGCCAATCTAGGCACTTAACTTTAGACGTCTTTTATAGTCTGGGCTCACAATCTAATCACATGCTAATCGGTTAGTGTGTGGTAATATAGTTGCGGTATTCAATTAGCCTACTCTCTGCTCCCAGTGCTAAAAATAAATTCAAATTTTTAGCACATGAGAAGCACATGCTGATCCCCAAATTACCATGGGATACCTGAGTGCACCCCACGGTACTGCTTTTTAACCTGCAGTAAGCATGCTTACTGCAGCTTAGTAAAAGGAACGCAAAGTCAAATATAGGGTTGAAAAAGCTCAGTATCTGGATGACTTTTTCAGTAGTTTGCATTCAGGTACACTAGGTATTTCCCCTGTCCCTGGAGGGCTCACAATCTTAATTTTGTATCTGAGGCAATGAAAGTTTGGGATTTGAAGCTGGCTTCCCTAGTTGTCATTCCAGTGCTCTAACCACACACATTGGGCTGCTTAAATAACTGGTCTGTATTTTACCCCTGCAAACTTAGCTGGCCAGGGCTTAATATTGATTTAGCTGGCTGAGACCAGGATTCTCAAAAACCCACGTTAAAAGCAACGGTCTGCTAATGCAGCCGTTTTGATACGAATCTAAAAACCTGAGGCATTCTTTAAAAAATTGCGCATGCAAATAAGATCAGCGGACAGCAGCAAGGATTTCCTACATTTGCACTGGCAACAGGAGAGACTTTAATCAATTGCGCATAAAATAATGCAGGTAAATCTTGTAATTTGTTTTTAATGTAAAATTTATCAAGACCCACAGCCAAAAAACACACAAGACAAGGGTATCATACAAGCGTTCAAGAAGAAACCTTGGCTTTTAACAAGTACGCAAAAACATGCCTGTCTCTCCCAAAAACTCAAAAGAAGCATGATTTTACTACCCTCCTCTTTAAAATATTAGATACACATTTTTTTTTCTATTAGCCACAGTCAAAACACAAGTGCTGGCACTGTAATGGCACCCCCGGACCAGTCGCTGCTTTTTGTCGCTAAAAGCCGAGTAGATCACGAGTAGATCGGAGAAAGTTACAATGCCGCTTTATAGAGTGATGGTCAGACCACACTTGGAATACTGCATCCAGCATGGGTCTCCATACCTAAAGAAGGATATAAAACTGCTGGAGAGGGTGCAGAGACGAGCAACAAAGCTGGTGAAAGGTATGGAGAACCTGGATTATGAGGAACGACTTAAGAGACTGGGGTTGTTCTCCCTTGAGAAAAAGGAGACTGCGAGGGGATATGATCGAGACTTTCAAAATACTGAAAGGAATCGACAAAATATAGCAGGAAAAAACTTTATTTACAATGTCCAATGTGACACGGACAAGAGGACATGGACTGAAGCTAAGGGGGGACAAGTTCAGGACAAATATCAGGAAGTTCTGCTTCACGCAACGAGTGGTAGACACCTGGAATGCTCTCCCAGAAGAGGTAATTGCGGAATCCACCGTTCTAGGATTTAAGGGCAAGTTTGATGTACAACTCCTTATGAATGGCATAGAGTGACATGGGTAAGGGTAAGCTAGATGCACTTCTCTTTACGAGAAGCTTAGAGTGATATGGGGACTAAAACTATGCCAAGTTACACTTGGCAGGGCCTCCGCGTGTGCGGATCGCCGGACTTGATGGACCTAGGGTCTGTTCCGGAGATGGCACTTCTTGTGTTCTTATGTTATGTTCTTATGTCTTTGAAAATGCCTCGGTGATTTTTAAGAATCCACTGGAGGGCTCATCTCAGTGTTAGAGAGTGCATTTGCGTGCCATTGTCGGAGACTGCTAGAAACCTCACTAAAGACAAGAGATAATCTGTTTTGATAATCTTCTGCTTAAATGCATGCAGGCTAAACTGCTGGAAAACAGTTTAGCAATGGCGTTAAAGTTTTGAGAATCTTGCACTGAGTTTCTAGAGGCCATAAATGGAGCAGATAGCCAGGCTCGGCGTCGACTGTGGCAGTCAGCCTGGCTAACTCTCACCATCTGAATATCGAGCCCCATGTGTTTATTTCTCTAGAAATAATAGGGAAGCAAACTGACTTGGGATAGGCAAAGGTACAATATTTAGGAGATCTTTTCTCCTATTTAATGAATTAAGATATGTTTACCACCTTCCATACTGGGACTGATAAACTACAAATGAAGAGGAAGAATTGGAAGGAGTCCGAGGGACTAGTCTACAGATGTCTTTTATCCCACTTTTTTTTCTGTAGTATTTTAACTGTAAAAACCTTATCAGGTATTGGTAACTGAGAGCTAGCAGTCTCAGTATTTTCTCTTTGATAAGCACTACCACTCCAAAATATTGCAAGCTGACATGGGTAGCTCTGGGACGGATGCAGAGCCAATGAACCAGCAGTTAGCCATTTTCATTCCAAATCCCTGACAAAGGAAGAAGCTTGCTTTTTGGACAGCTGACCCTGTGGACAAGAGGCAGACACACAGCATTAGTCCTCTTGATAAATATTCTATCACTGATAAACTGTCATCACATCAGATGTAGCGTACACCATACCAGCTTCAGTCCGTGCTAAGGAAGTGTCACAGTTTCTGCTTTTGTGACTGAAAAAGATACTACAGAAATGTAAAAAAAAAAAAAAAGAAAAGCAAGTGAAACTATAGGCATGGAGGCAACTGCTGTCAAATGGCTCGTGGCCTTTACATTCCACTTTGTTTCAGCAGGATTAAAGGCAGATCACATGAAACTCATAGGCCAATTCTCAGAACTCCTGCGGTAAAGCCAATAGCGCAGATCCCATCCTGCTGGAACAGTGCAGAAAAATAGCTCTTCAATGCTCAAAGGATATGATATTCAAATTATATTGCGCAGTATAAGTGAAAGCAAGATGGAGGAATGTGCTTGGTGCATGCGCAGAAGAGTTTTGTGATAAGTGCAGTTCATGTGCGCATATGCCAGGCAAAGCTGCTCTTCCGTGCCTTCAAATATATAGTAAATGATGGCAGATAAAGACCTGAACGGTCCATCCAGTCTACCCATTAGTTATACCCAATAAAAAATACATAATTAAATTAGCTTGTCTCTTCTTTGGTATTTCTGGGTCATAGACTGTAAGTGTAAAGTCCACCTGGTATTGTCCTAGGTTCCAAATGCTGAAGTTACTGTCCAAGATCACTCCAGCCTATCCAACCATCCTGTTTGCATAAAGTCTGGCCATAAAGTCTGGCCAGTAACATCCTCATGTTCCAAGTTATTGTACTTCCCATTGCCATCCCCAGCCCATCCTACACCAAATCACCACATATAGGACACAGGTTGTGCAAGTCTGTCCAGTACTGACCTCAGTTCTTTAATTTACATCCTTCGTTTTCTATTTAGAGATCCTCTATGTTTATCCCACACTTTTTTGAATTCCATCACCGTTTTCCTCTCCACCGCTTCCCTCTGGAGGGCATTCCAGGCATCTACCACCCTCTCTGTGAAATAGAATTTCCTAACATTGCTCCTGAGTCTTCCTCCCAGCAACTTCAAATTATGCCCTCTAGGTTTTACCATTTTTTCTTCTCTGGAAAAGTTTTGGTTTAAATGTCTGTATCATATCTCCCATATTCCTCCTCTCCTCCAGAGTATACATATTTAGGTCTTCCTATCTCTTCTCATACTTCTTTTGTTTCAAACCCCTTACCATTTTTGTTGCCTTCCTCTGAACTGCTTCAAGTCCTTTATCCTTCACCAGATAAAGCCTCCAAACTGAACACAATATTCCATGTAATAATAATAATAATAATAACTTTATTCTTCTTTACCGCCACAATCTTGCGACTTCTAGGCAGTTTACATTCAAGAGAGCTGGACATTCAGCGATTTACAATATGTAAAAGGAGTACAGAGTACAGAGACTTTACTCGAAATTACAAAATATACTGTTTGCTAAGAAAAAAAAGAGAAAATTGCAATATACAGTTTGTTTAGAGATTAAAAAAAAACAAAAAAACAGCAAAAATTACAATATATAGTTTGTTTAGAGATTCAGACGAATTAGAAGAAAGATCCTGAAAGTATGGCCTCACCAATGACCTATATAGGGGCATCAACACCTCCCTTCTTCTGATGGTTATTCCTCTTTCTATAAAAGCTTTTCAATTTTTTATTCACTTGGAAGATTTATATTTAAGCACAGAAAATAGCAGCCAATGTGTGCTTTCACTTTCAGGTTTGCTTGGGCTTGCACACATTTGTTTCTCAGTACTGATGCTTACTGGCTTCCAAAGACTTTCTTCTACTTCTAAAATACAGTAAATCAAAACCAGAAAATTTTAAACTGGAAATCTTCCCCTAGCAGCTCTGAGTAGGCATTATTTTTTCCAGTGGTAGGAGCAGGATTTGTTTGTACTCTGTTGTCTGAGCATTAGGAAGGCATAGCACCCAGCGTCATTAAAATACGATTGACTACATTTGAATACAATTTGTGGGCATCTCTGCTGCACTTGTTGTTTCTCAGGCTAAAGCCCTCTGAGCATTCTGTGCAGTTATACATGCACGCAATTCCTACGCTAATTGGCCCCTATCGTCAGTGGTAGGCTTTGAGAATCAGTATGTGAGTTAGGAAATACTTAAAATCAAATTAACATAATGGGGTAGATATTCAATGTGATTTAAATGGTCAAAAATGGTTTCTAGCCTTATAAATCGCTTGTCCGGGTCTAACTGGGTATATTCAACAGCACTTAACACAGCGGTCTCAAACTCAAACCCTTTGCAGGGCCACATTTTGGATTTGTAGGTACTTGGAGGGCCGCAGAAAAAATAGTTAATGTGTTATTAAAGAAGTGACAATTTTGCATGAGTTAAATCTTTCCTTAATTGCTTCTGATAATTTCAGCTATGTACAGCTGAAAGCAGTGCAACATGCAGAAAGTGAAAAACTATCAAAGTATCAACTGCAAGAGACAAGATTTTGGACCAACTATTTTGAGGCCCTCGGTATTATAAAGAATGATTCTTTATGGAAAACTTGTACCTTAAGTGTCTGGCAGTTGCATCTGCAACCACCTTCAGCTCTCACCTCCTTCAGCACCAGACACATGCATAAGCTGCACTGCCTTCAATGGTTACCTTATGTTCTGGAAGGTTGCCCGCCTCATGCCAGTGCTTTCCTGCGCCTGCACACGATTGTATTCCACGTCACGATCGCATACAGACGCAGGAAAACACTTGCATAAGGTTACAGTGACCGCCGGACACTTAAGGCACAAGTTTTTCTTTATAATACCGAAAGAGCCTCAAAATAGTACCTGGCGGGCCACATGTGGCCCATTGGCCATGAGTTTGAGACCACTGACTTAACAGGACAGTGCCACAGAAAATGCCCAATTAGCACCTAAGCCAATATCAGCTATTTTGTGGGCATTTCTGAAGTTTAGTCGGCACTCAGTTAACCCTTTCAGGACCATAAGGATCGTAGGCCAATTTTTGTAGTTTTGACAACATTTTTATGGTAAAAAGGGCTTGCAGATGCCAAAAAATTGATTTTTTTTGTGAAATATCATTATTTTTATTTAAAAAAAATCACACTTCTGGCTTATGGACAGTGTGGCAAGTGAATCTTCTTGTCAATCTAGCAACGACGCTAATGAATGAATGTCGGAACCAGTTTGTTTACATAAAGGCAGTATCATATGGAATCCGTACATATCAAATTTAGAACTGTAGACTATCCCAATCAAAATTTATAGGATTTTAAAGTTATGGGACAAATATGTCCCTTGGTCCTGAAAGGGCTACAATGCTGATATTCAGCACTTTGTAAATATTTCTTATTTGATATACTGCTCATCAACATAGCCATCTGAGCAGCTCACAATTTAATCAGGTATGCCAAGTATTTTCTCTATCTGTCCCAGTGGGGCTCACAATCAAGCTGTGAAGAGACCTTGGGAGAGTCTCTTCATAAAGGCAGTTAATAAATCCAAATAAGAACATAAGAATTGCCACTGCTGGGTCAGACCAGTGGTCCATCGTGCCCAGCGGTCTGCTCACGCGGCGGCCCTCTGGTCAAAGACTAGCGACCTAACTGAGATTAGCCCTACCAGCGTACGTCCTTGTTCAGCAGGAACTTGTCTAACTTTGTCTTGAATTCCTGGAGGGTGTTTTCCCCTATGACAGACTCCGGAAGAGCGTTCCAGTTTTCTATCACTCTCTGGGTGAAGAAGAACTTCCTTACATTCATAAGGAATCTATCCCCTTTCAACTTTAGAGAGTGCCCTCTCGTTCTTCCTACCTTGGAGAAATATCAATGGTGTAAGTGTACAATAGAAGGGCTGGATTGGCAGCCCCCATATAGGGAAATCAGCATCGTGGCCAATACTACTACCACATGTAAGACACATAATGTTGTATACATTATTTTATGCCCTTGTGACTTAATATACGTGGGCAGAACAAGTCGTCAGATGAACATTAGACTTAATGAACACAAGTCTAGGATAGTGAATAAAGTAATGGAGGCCCCTTTAGTTCAACATTGGGTAACCCACGATCATGTCAGCACTGATATAAGATGGCGAATTATAGCACATATAAAAGAAAGGTGGGAGGGTGGAAACTACAAACATAGGTTAAATTGACTGGAACAGAAATGGATCTACAGGTTAGACACGGTGGAGCCAGGGGGTTTAAACCAAGAAGTGGAGTGGAGCACTTTGCTGTAATGGGTTATCCTGATTCGCGATTTAAAGGAGTGATGTAACAAGTAGGGGAGGTATTTATATCCAGAAAAAAGATGCCATGGCCATCTGTTAGATCAGAAAATTCAGATATCGGGATGGTCTGTTAAAACTGAGAAAGGGTGAGCATATAAGTTTTATATATACTATATGGTTCCCTTAAAGATAAATATGATTATGATTGTAAGAATTACGGGGATAGGAGTTATATTGTCTTCTTTCATTCACACAGGGGACTTAATCTTGAAAAAGCCTCACGGCGAAACATGTCGATGTGACAGGTCCTTAACCCGATCCTATCAAGGAAACAACCTTTTTAAGATAAGTTATTTCTTTGCAATTATTTATGAGAGCACCATGCATTTTATATAAGAAAAATAAGATAAAAATAAGACAAAAAATATATATAAAAACGTTAAAATCTTTTATTGAGTGGGCGAATGAAGAAGCCACAGCCATAGCCACTAAGACTTTTGTATCGCCGAAAAAAATGGGCGAACAAAATGGCATGTCTGAAGCCCTAAAAAAATCGAAAAAAATTTGATGAGACAGTTGAGACATTGTCCTTTGATACTGAGTATGTTATAGATATGAACATATGAATTCAGAACTAAAGGGTCATGATAAAAACTTCAAGGAGATTTGGGGCCCATTAGCAAATTTTGTATCCACTAATTAATTAATAGTCTAAGCCTTACATTTTATTGAGTTTTACACATATCCAGGGTAGGAAGGAGGGAGGGGAAGGGGGGATATGTCTATATTATTACTTGTTAGTAATAAGTGTTGTTATTTGCTGTTAATTGTTATATTTTTGTATGCACTTGTGTATGTTTTAAAATTAATAAAGATTTATTAAAAAAAAAAAAGAAATAAGCAATATGATTATAGTATAAAAACATGAGAAGCTAAGAGTTTATATAGATCCAAAGTTTCTAAACCTTGCATTGAAGAGATTTTATTATATCATGCCAACACTTGAGGTCTTATACAAGTCACCTAAAGGTCAATTTTTACATAATAACATATTAAATGACAGCAAATAAAGACCTGTTTTGGCCCATCTGGTCTGCCCAACAAGACAGTCACCTGCCATTCCATGCAGGTTACATTCCTTCAAGATTAAACACTGGTATCATGAACAGGACAGTTGGCAATTTGCCACCATGCCATCCACAGATAGGCAATTATATATGACTAGTCTTATAGTCCGTTACATTAATGGGTGCTAGAATATATGTGTGGGTCTATGTTTATTTCTTTCTGTCCTTAGCCACTTTCTGTATTTGTGTCTTTCTTTCTGTCTTTCTTTTTCCTCAGCTGTCCACCCATTCTCCCTTCCTTTTACCTTCTCTGTATCCACCAACACCCCTTCACTGCTCCCCTTATCCAGCAGCAGCCCTTCTCCCTTTTTCTTATCTCCCCCCTGTCCAGCAGCACCTCTTTCTTATCCCCCTGTCCATCAGCACCTCTTTCCTGTCCCCCTGTCCAGCACCCCCCCCCCTGAGATACAATAAGTAATGTAATCCAACCAGCATTTCCCACTGCTATCTCCACTTTTTCCTCTTCAGGTTCTTGGCCTGTAAGGGCCTGGAGCACTACTGCCAGGTTGTGCCTGGCTGTTTCTATGGGAGAAGCCTGGGTTCTAAGTTCTTTCCTCCACCTCCTGCATTTCTTTTGTCAGCCCCCTACAGAGTCACCTGATGCAAGGCAGTTACTCTTCGACCGTTTCCTCCGCTTACTGCCTAACACATCTTCCTCTTCCAACTTCTCCCCTAAGTGTGCAGTATTATGAGGAGTGGTGGAGGGTTTATCTTGCAGCTTCCGTGGCCGACAGCCGCCGCGGCCTGCAGCCTCGTGGGAGGAAGGTGGCCGCAGCCTCACGCCACTGATCAGGTGGGAGTTTGTTCGGTGTCGAGTGTGGGACTCAGTTTCCCACACAGCGCCGCGCTATGCTTGGAGCGTCTTTGGCGGAGAGGGGAGAGGCCTGTGTGGGAGGAGAAGCCCCGGAGCCGCCGCCATGCAGCGGCTGTACACCGCGCTCCTCAGCATGAGCGGCAGCAGGCGGCAAAGGACCAGCTCATTCGCCGACAGGCTCGGGGCTGAGGAGCGGAGCGGACTTCTGTAGGCGATCGTGTGGGAGGCTGAACGGGGATTGGGGGGGAGGGGCAAAGATGACGACGACGAAGAAAGAACTGTAGGCGCGCATGCGCACTCCTGCAATGCCACAGACCTACATCTCACAGATCAGGGATTACAGATCACGCAGTCTGAGTGTGCATGCGCGTCTAGCGCTTTATTATATAGGATATAATCTTGGAACACAATACAAGAACAGCATGCAATAGTCTGAAAATTGTATTATTATAGTTACAAAAACCAAAAGAGACTGGAGAACGATGTTCTTGATGCTACTTTATTGCTGTATTATTCCAAGACAAAAAATACACATCCACATATGTGGCAGTGTAACAGAACCCAACACGGCGGACACATCTTCTTCAGGGGTCCAGTTGATGTAAAAACACAAATGTGGATGAACAAACATTAAAAAAACTGCTCCTATTGAGAGCAAACTTGAAAAACAATCAATATATGATTAAACAAACAATATTGAAGTTCATACGGGCCATCTGGAGACTGATACCTGAGATAAAGGAAAGAAGAAGGGGAGAACAATATTGAAGTTAGGAATGATGGGGGATTGCTAACAACATTTTAATTACTAATTTCACCCTTAAGGTGCCTTCCCTTCCCTCACAGAGTACCCAAACTCAGAGGACATAGAAATGTAATATAAAATATGAAGTCTTTGATTCTGATCTGTCTTTTGCCATTTTCAGGCCATAGACTGTTGACATCTGTCTGTCACTAGCCTTAATATCCCAACTACTGGAATTCCCATCAAAGCATCATTCCTGCCAATCATAACAGCAATGGGATCATTTACATTTGTTTTGATTCCATCTTCTTTCTATTTAAAGATCCTCTATGTTTATTCCACACATTCTTTTTAATTCTGTCAATAGGCGGTTCCATTCTCTTGCACATAGAGGGGTTGGCACCTTGGAATGAAACCGCATAGGTAGGGTATTTCCCACCTCGTACACGGATGCTGGGCATATGTCCATGGATGACTAGGCCAATGTTTCTCCAGTTTGTCCTTGAGTACCCTCTTGCCAGTCAAGTTTCCAGGACATGCACAATAAACATACATGAAAGACATTTGCATACAATGGAGGCAGAATACGCAAATCAATTTCATGCATATTTATTGTGGATGTCCTGAACACCTAACTAGGGCCAACATAATGCAGAGCATTTTTTTTTAATCCAGTCCAAACAAGTAATATGACCAGGCTAGAACCTTGACTTCAAAGTACAAAGAGGCAGGCTTACACTATCCACTGCACACTCCACACTGGAGCACCGACATTGTGAAGGTGGATAGCCATGGTATACTCCAGAAGAATCCAACATGTCCCGTATAAAGCTATAACCATGTAGTCTGCTAGAAGCTTGAGAGTTTCACGAAGGGATTAGTGGGACTCATAACATGTCCCCAGATTTAGACAGTGGCCCGTCATGTTAAATCAACAAAAGCAGGGGGCAACAGAGAAGAATGTTAACCTGAAGGAGAGGTAAAAAATAAAAAAAAAAAAAGCCCAATCTCAGCATGCTGTCTTTGCAGTCATCCATAAATGCCTAGGAAAAGCATGCACCCAATTTGCACATGCAATTTAATCAAATAATGAGCCAATTAGCACTGATAATTATCTTCTTAATAAGCAATTATCAGCATTAATTGGAATTAATTTATGGCTCCTTTTACAAAGCCACAGTAGAGGTTTCTACCATGGACCGGCGAGGTAAATGCTCCGACGCTCATAAGAATTCTGTGAGTGTCAGAACATTTATCTTGTCGGCCCAAAGTAGAAACCTCTACTGTAGCTTTGTAAAAGCCAGTGTTAGATTTATGCACAGGATTCATGCCAAATTTTATACACGCAGAAATGGGAGGGTCATGGGCGGATCAGGGGTGTTCCTCACATTTACGCATGTAATTAGAGAATAAGGGACATCTGAGCTTAACTTTAAGCGTGGGAATTTGAATCACTTTTCCGATGCAATGGCCATGCCTATGCTATAAACCACACCTCTAACTTTAGACGCCATTTATAGAATAACATTTAAGTGGAGGATTTTTGGCATTGATTTTTTTAGGCTCTCTATATAGAGCTCAGTCCATAACAAAAGCACTTCATTTACACGTTATGTTTGTTAGCAAGGTTCAGCACCAGTCTCTCCATGTGCTGGTGATGGCAACAGGCTTCTTACAAATTAATCCAGCTCCTTCAGTGAGTCCATATTTAAGATTTTGTTATTGTGCAATGAACCTTCCTTAGAAAAATTCAAGCGTTCCTTAAAAAGTTTTCTTTATAAGGACGCATTTGAAACATAGACAGCATAATTTACCAATCACTAAATCTTTTAAACCTTAATCAATCCTACGAGTAGGTCGTAAAATTATCCTTTTTATTTATTCTTTTTTTTTTCTTATGTGTCCCCACTAAATGTGTTCTTCCCTAAATGTTTCTTTTCTGTCCCTAAAGATTGTAGTTCAATCCCCCTTGCCTTCTGTACCAGTTATGTATTAGAACGTATATAATTTGTATTAGAATGTATTTAATTTGTATTCAATGTTTTGTTTTGGCCTCCTCTTTTTAAAAAATGTTATATGTATTGAAATATGATATTGCGTAGATAACAAATCTTAATAAAACTTGAAACTTGAAATTTGTCCCTCACTCATGCCACTGTAAAAGGTCTTTAAATGTGGTTGGGAGATTCCAAAAAAGGATGGAATCAGCAGCTGGGTAGGAAAGCTATATTAATGAAAACTCCGAGTTTTGCATTTCTGACCTTGGACCTGTCTGTCAGAGCATCTTCTTAGCTTGCTGCCCCCCAACCCCACAAGAACATCTGAGCTTCCTCAATATCCTAGGATGGATCTTATCCAGCCCCATGGCTTCATTCACTTTCAGTTTTTCAAGATATCTGTAAACTTTCTTGTGACTGGTGCAATATCGCCTCCATTCCTCAAGTTATGCAAAAAGCAATGTTCAGAAAAATGTTTCAATGTCCAGGCTTAAAGCTCCAAATTCTACTCAAATAACCATCTAATATAATAAAATGATAGGCCGCGCATGCGCACTAAAAAAAACGTGTTCCCTGATCCGTCGCGAAAATATGAGTGCGCATGCGTGCCCCTGGCGCGTCAGAGGGGACGGGGTATCGAAGCCGAGCGAGCTGAGGAAGTGGTGGTGGTGGCCAGCTCAGGTATGAGTTTGATATTAGGATGGTGGAGTGCCGAGGCCTGAGAGCGACCGTGCGCGCACAGGGAGGAGACGGGGAGAGACACTCTGGACTGGCAGGGGGTTGGAGAAGCGGAAGAGGGACATACAAACTGAAGAAAAAGGAGGCGGGACTGGTGGCCTAACGCACGGCATATGCATAGACGGCGGGGACGGGAGCAACACCCCGATCGACTCCTCCAGGCCGATGATGCACACAGGGCTTAGACGGCTGACCGAAGCTCCGGATCTGAGGCTGCAAAAACGGCGGATCCCCCGCTACGCCAGTGGGACAGGACTGCAAGCGCCAGGAGAGAGGGGGGAGGCGGCGAGTGTCTACGCTGTGGGCCACAATCTCAGGGTTGCCATGGAAATAGAGGGGATCAGGAGCTAAACAGATATTTAACAAAACAAACAAACAACAGTGGACAAGGACAGAGACACACAGACACTCACAGAAGGACAGGGGGCTAAAGAGTCAGATTGAAAAAATTACAAAACACAGAGGACAAGGAGAGAGAGACACACAGACATGCACAGAAGGACAGGGGACTAAAGAGACAGATTGAAAAAAATAACAAAACACTAAGGACAGAGAGAGGCACAGGAAACAAATGACAAACAACCAAACAACAGCCAAGGAGATAGATGGGAAAAAAAGGCACACATACAGTAGCCAATTAAAAAGACAGAGAGACAGTAAAAAAACCCCAACCATACAGTGGCCATGTCAACCGTGCCTCAGAGTGGCTTGCGAGGTTCGTTACAGCCGGTAGGCTGTTTTAAAGAAGACGAGCCGCATGCTGGACAGGGGGAGCTGGTAAGGAGTGCTGCTGGACAGGGGGAGCAGGGAAGAGGGTCAGGGGGAGAAAGTAAGGAGTGCTGCTGGCCAGGGGGAGCAGGGAAGAGGGTCAGGGGGAGAAAAGAAGGAGTGCTGCTAGACAGGGAGAGCAGGGAAGAGGAACAGGGGAGCAGGGAAGAGGAACAGGGGAGCAGGTAAGAAGTGCTGCTGCACAGGAGGAGCAGGGAAGAGGGACAGAGGGAGCAGGTAAGGAGTGCTGCTGGACAGGGGGAGGTAAAAGGAAGGGAGAAGGCCTACTGCTGGACAGGTGGAACAGGCAAGGGGTGATGGTTGACAGCCGAGGAAAGAGAGAGACAGAAAGCGGCCAAGGGGAAAGAGAGAAAGAAAGAAAGAAAGACACACACATACATCTATTCTAGCACCCGTTAATGTAACGGGCTTAAAGACTAGTTATACAATAACAGTGGGAGAGACCTCAGAATAGTGCATCAAAATGGATCATTGGATCTCTTATAATGCAGTTATTTCAGATCCCGAACCTAATTTATGACGCTCAATCATATGGCTCTCTCACCCTGATTGTTTATTTCCCATATAGTCCACAACAAAATATTTTCAGCCAAATTACTATAAATTACCAAATAATCCACAGTGACTTCTTGTAACTTAGAAAAACTCCACAACAGGTGATCATTTATCTGTCATTGAAGACTCCAGCATTGGTTAACAATAAGCTACTCCCAAAGCTCACTACAGGAACTCAGAAGCATTCTGGTTGACACAACCTGCTTCAGGGGATTTGAGTCACTATTACTCTAAAAACAATAACAAACACATCTTCTTATCTCTGCTATCATATCCAGATATACAAGAAACAGTCCATTCCTAAACACTACTAAGTATTCTCAAACAGTTCCACATCTCCTCAAATATTGTGTCAAACAGTTATGGACTACTACATCCACGTAACTATTAAACCACCCCCACCCCTCTATGTGATGATGACTTATCTACTCCCAGGTCAATCAAAACCAGCCACACCCCTTCATTCTCCATTTCACATGCCCTCGACACAGAAAACATCAAACTTAATATGAGACCAAACAGATATGTAGCCCAATTAATTTTTGAGTCATCCTCTCAGTTAAGACCAGTTGGAGCCACAGTGTCAAAATAAAAATCCAACTTCAGTCCTATTCCTTCTTCCTATCTCAGCTGGAGGTCTTCAGAAACTAAAGTTTGGCATGGGTTCCTGTCGAAAATAGACTTCTAGAGTCTTGGCCACATTCAGCAATGCTGAAGCCAGTGTGCTGCTTTGCTCGTCTCTATGGCCCTATTTTACTAAGCCAAAGTAGAGGTTTCACTGCAGCTCGGGGCGCAAAATGCTCCAATGCTGTTCCAACACTAGTGTGTCCTGAAGCTCAAGGAAGTGACAGCACTCCAATCATCATCGGTACTAATGCTAGTCTGTTTGGGAGATTGGTTCAAAAGTGCCAGTTTCTGCTCTGCTCTCCTTCCCCTATCCCCCACCAAGGTCCATCCAGCTTCTGCTCTTTTTACCCTGGAGTGCCATCCAGCTTCTGTTTCTCCCTTTGAGTCCCATCCAGCTTCTTCCCCCTGACACCTCTCTGGTCACTTTCCCTCCATCCTCAGTATCTCCTTGTCCTTTCTCTCCCTCCTTCCCCCTACCTCAGGTCGAGCTTCAGCTCCAACATCTCTCGCTCCCTTCCTCCTTGTCTCTCTCATTGTTTAAGGATTTCTCTGTTTCTACTACACACTCTCAATCCAGCATCTTCCCCTCTCTTTCAACACTTTCCATTGATCCAGTATCTCCTCTTCTTTCTCAACCCCCCCAGGCTACCTCAGTCCTTGGTTTTCCCTCTAGTGGTTGCTGATAGCAGTAGCAGATCACATATCTTGCCCGTAACCTGCCATGCACCTTTCTTCTGCTACATAACTGCCCTTACAGAAACAGGATCAGTGAGAGTAGGATGTAGCAAATGGAGGGTATATGGCAAGTCACAAAAAAGGAATATGACTCACTTTTGCTGCCAGTGACCAATAAAGTGAAAACTAAGGACTGAGGTAGCCTTGGAGGGGTGTGTGTGCTGAAGAGAGAAGAGGAGATGCCAGATCAAGGGAGGGGGGGGGGTGAAAGAGAGGGGATCAAGGGTGGAGGCTGCTAAGAGGGGGTGAATGTACCAGACCGGGTATCTCTTCAGCCTAAGGAGGGTGTTGGCAAAGCTGCCAGCCATTGCAAAGGGTACTGCAATTTTGGAGGATCCTGGGCCCAAAGTAGAGTGCACCCCATTATTGCCTGTACCCAGGGTAGGCTGCTCCCATTGTGCCGCTTTTGGCATGCTACTTCTCCTAAGATCAACACTGCAAAAGATGAGAACTTGCAAGTACTGAAGTCTGTAGTCCTGGTTGGGTGGCCACTTGAAGGAGGAAACACCAGCTGAAATCAGGGAATACTGGTTATCCAGGGATGAAATAAGCATACAAAATGGCATTCTATACAAAGTCCAGGGTTATTATATCCAAATCACTATGATCCAAGATGCACAGGCCCTTTATGGATCTAATGTGCAAGGTGAGTTCAAGGACTTTGTGAGCATTTGTTCTACCTGCAATGAACATGTTGTGTATGAGCAGCAGAAGGGAATGATGATATCACATGATATACCAGTGTAGACTTGGCATACTATCAGCATAGGCTTATTTCTCTTTGCTGGGAAAGAGCTCCTGTTGACATTAGATCGCTATTCAGATTTCTAGGAAATTGAACTGCTCCCAAATATGTCTGCTGAAGCCACAATCAAAAGCTGATAAGTACAGTTTGTATGTTTTGGCCTACTTGATCAAGTGATCTCAGCTAATGGCCCTCAAAATTTACTTGCATGCAATTTAAACAATTTTCTGTTAAGTGAGGATTTGAACATATTACTGCATCACCAAGACACCTACAAATTAATGGCAAAGCTAAATATAATGTGAAGATAGGGTTCTTCCTTTTGTATTGTTTTATACCCATGGGTTCTCTGTCCTGTTGGACTTTTTGGTGTTTGGACTTTTTGGTGTTTGGTCGTGAAGCTAGGGTTGCCATATGGCTCCAGAAAAAGGATTAAGCACTATACCTTATTTTTTATTCCATTGAGAAAACAATATCATGGGACCATTAGAGATACTAACTTAACTTTACTATTTTTTTCACTAGGTGGTGGATTAGCCTCAGACGTAGAGCGGATCCACCATACGGTGTTGGTAACCAACTCTTTTGGATGTTCTTGTTTGTAATCACCAGCTTCCAACCACCAGCCTCCCTTATTATTTATTCTTTTTTTTTAATTTAATTATATTATACCTTCTTCATATCTTCTTACTATTTTTTAAAATTAAATACTTTAAATATTTTAAATCTTTCAATTTTAAAGTTTAAAGTATTTTTTTTAATAGTAAGAAGATATGAAGAAGATATAATATAATTAAATTGAAAAAAGAAGAAAAAAAGATAAAAATATAAATAATAAGGGAGGCTGGTGGTTGGAAGCCGGTGATTACAAACAAGAACATCCAAAAGAGTTGGATACTAACACCTTATGGTGGATCCGCTCTACATCTGAGGCTAATCCACCACCCAGTGAAAAAAATAGTATAGTTAAGTTAGTATCTCTAATGGTCCCATGATATCGTTTTCTCAGTGGAATAAAAAATAGTGTATAGTGCTTAATCCATTTTGAATGAAGTGTAATAGGGGTCCAGAAAAAGGAGGACAGATTGAGACATCCTGGTTTTTACTTTCAATGCTTTCAATGGAAGTAAAACCCAGATGTCACAGTCTCTCTTACTTACATCCATTGCTTTCAATAGCAATAAAACCCAGATGTCTCAGTCCTTCCTCCTTTTTCTGGAGCCATATGGTAACCCTGTGTGAAGACAGTGAAGAATCTATGCAAGAAAGGAAAAAAACAAGATGAAGATTCAAGGAAAGCCATACTGCATTGGAGGAACATACCAACAGAGGACACAGATAGCAGCCAGCATAGCGCCTGATATCAAAGAGACTGAGCACATCTCTGCCAATAGACAGCAAGCTGCTTGAGCTCTGTATCAGGAAATCTTTGACAAGCTTTTGTCAAGATATTCCATATCTGCAAGAGGTTTGCCTGAGTTGAATTGATGGGAGATTGCATGAACTGTTTGCAGTTTGGTACCTTTGTGCAAGATCACACCACACTCATATCTGGTGGATTTTGAAGGAACTCTCTATCAGCACAATCATGTGGGCCCACGAGTGACTGAGCAGCTAGTTTCATGAGGGTAGCATACACACAGCTTAGCCGAAGAGCCAAGCATTCCTTCCTGTTCCAGTACATCCCCAAGCATAGAAAGTACAGAAGCTGCAGGGAACAGCAACAATAAGAATCCTGAGCCAATGGGAACACCTGTCAGAAGCACTGTACCATGTATGCCTATCATGTTGGATAACAGCTTACTGTTACTAGACAGGGTTGCCAACTGGCAAGTATTCAGCTGGCCTGATTGGATTATCAGTGGCCAGGCTGGTTGCCAGCATACCTCTAAACCTGGCATAAGTAAAGCTGGGGAGGGGGGGGGGGTCGTCCCTGACATCACAGCAAAGAGATACCAGCATGTCTTCCTCCCTTCCTCCCTGAGTCCCATTATTCTCCCTCCCTTTCCCCTCTTCCTGATTCTCATGTCTATCCCTCTCTCTACCCTCATGCTTTGATACCCAGCATGAGCAGTAACTAAAGCAGACTGCCTCCGGTTGGCTCTGGGGTCTTCCCCTAGATGCATCCCACCTCCACAGCAGCAGGAAGTTGCATCATAGGAGGCAGGACATGACTTAGGAAAGGCCCTGGAGCTGGCCAGAGGGAGCATGCTTTAATTGCTGCTCATGCTGGATATCAAGGCACATTTGGAGGACCAGGGGAAGGGAAAGATGGTGGATCTGCTGGAGGAAGGGAGAAGGATATATGTTGGATGCACTGGGAGCAGGGATGGAGGAAGGGACTCAACAAATCTTGGACTTGCTTGAGGAGTGGAGGAAGGAAGGGAAAAGGAAAGATGCTGTTTCTATCTGACAGAGGGAGATATGCTGGATTTGCCAGAGTGGGAGACAGGAATAAGACTCAAGAGATGTTGGACTCACCGGGGAGAGGGAGAGACGCTGAATCTGCTGAGGGGGAAGGAAGAGGGAGAGATGCTGGATTGTTGAGGAGGAGGGAAAGGGAGAAAGAAAGACGCGTTGGAACCAGGAGAGGGACACAGGAGGGGAGAGAGAAAAGGAGACACTGGACTCACAGAGGAAGGGAGAAAGATACCATATAATGGGGGGAGAAGTGGAGAAAGAGAGAAAGATACTGATCTCATGGTGGGAGATATGGGAGGAAGAGAAGAGGGAAGAGATGGACAGAAACATAGAGAAGAAATGCTGGGCATAGAGGGAGTATAGGGCCATGAACACAGAGGGTCAATGCTGGAAAAGGGGTAGAATAGGGGCACAGGGGGAGATGATGAATATAAGAGGAAGCAGTTGATGAATATGAGGGAAGTTGATGAGAGGGCAGTTGATGAATATGAGGGAAGCATAGGTATAGGGACACAGAGAGGAAATGCTGGGCAGGATAGATAGCAATGCAGATGGGAAATGGATGGTGGACAGGAAACCTGAAAAGACAGGCAAAAAAAATAAATAAATAAGCCAAACAGCGACACTTGGACAGAATCCAGTGGAAAAATACAATGCTCAGACAACACAGTAACGCAGTAAATGATGGCAGATAAAGATCTGCATGGTCCATCCAATTTGCCCAAAAAGCGGCTAAAGTCACATTTGCCACCCTATGCGGACCCCAGTTACCCATGCTTAAATACTGGTTGTCAAGTCTCCACTATGTCAAACATATATATAAGTAGCCAAACATGATGTAGTCTTGGTTATAACCACACACCATCCCCCAAGTATAGCTGTCAGTTTTCAGCTTACCAGGCAAGATGTCTTCCCCTTCCCCCCTCCCCCGAGCTGCACTACACCCTCACCATTAGCACATGAAAATAAAGTGATCTACAGCACTGGAGCTGCTAAAGCTACAGGCATAAAAAAAAGTATTATGTTTGGAATATGTCCGTTTTTGGAATTGCACATCTCTGATATCTTGCATTTCAGATTCTATTGCTCTGGTACTCATGTGCTATATATACAGTGTCTGACTTTTTGAGGTTTCCTTCTAGTTCAGTTTTATGCCTTCATATCTCAGTTGCTGATTTGTGGCCCCTTGTTTCATATCTGTTGAGAGTCTGTTTTTCATATGTGACCAATGGGCAGTTTTCTGCAAGCACATAGCTTCAGTATTGAGTTCTTGTAACAGTTTCATTTGTTCTGTTCTCTCACTAGGTAGTGTGCTGGTGTTTTGGGGCCTCATGTAATATTTACAGTGCTGTCTTTCACAGATAAGGTTGTTGCTCTTTTAGTCCCAGGAGTTAGTGCTGTTATGGGATGGTAAGGTCTACCGATGCCACTTAGTGGATCATTGTTATATCTCACTGTTGTCCTACTTTATTTATTTAAAAATTTATTATAACCCACCCATCTACAAGTCTAGGAGGCTTACAAATTCACATACATAATAAAATCAACATACAACAAAAAATAAAACATATTACAGATAAAGAAAATTACAAAAATAGTATTTCCTGGTTGTTGTCACCTATAGTTGTAATAAGGCATGATTCCTGTATACCAGCTGCATTTAGCACCTACCTCCCTGCCTCTGCTCACAGAAAGAAATCCAAATAATGACTGGGTTTATATATGTATATCTAAACATGAAAAGGAAACAGTAGCTATGGAATGGAAAGCCAAGAACAGCCAGCATGGTTTTAACATAATGACATAAGAACATAAGAGTTGCCATACCGCCATCAAGCCTAGTATCCTGGTTCCAACAGTGGCCAACCCAGATCATAAGTACCTGGCAAGAACCCAAAAACTAAAACAGATTTTAAGCTGCTTATCCTAGGAATAAGCAGTAGATTTCCTCAAGTCCATCTTAATAATGGCTTATTTTAGGAAATTATCTAAAACTTTTTTAAACCTTGCTAAAATAACTACTTTCGTCACATTCTCTGACAATGAATTCCAGAGTTTATTACACGTTGAGTGAAGAAATATTTTCTTTAGTTTGTTTTAAATCTACTACTTAATAGCTTCATTGCATGCCTTCTATTCCTAGTAGAGAATGACACGGTTGCAGTTACCCACGGCTAGCTGCGGGTAACCCGCCAAAACAGTGGGGGGGGGGAGGAAGTGCTCACTGCAGGCACAGGGACGTGGCCATCCACCACCCCGTGGAGCGGTGAATGGCCTTGTCTCCGCAGTTAAGGGAGGGAAGGCGCGCAGTCACCGATCGCGCGCTGCCCCCTCCTTTCCTCCCTATCTACCTAAGGCCAAACCTATCTCCCTCCCTCCCTCCCTCTTACCTTCACGGCGCTTTAGTAAAGAAACTTACTGAACCCGGCGAAGCCTGCCTACCTGCAGTCGAGTGTGTGGGGGCGGAAGCTTCTCCTCTGCAACTTCTGGTTGCGTCAGAGGAGAAGTTTCCGCCCACACACACGCGACTGCAGGCAGGCAGGCTTCAGTAAGGTAAGGGGGAGGGAGGGAGATTCTCAGGCCGCTGAAGGGCGGTGAGGTGGTGAGAGGGAAGGGTGGATGCTGCGGGGATGGGGCAGTGAAGGAAATGGCGGGGACGGGGACAGGGTGGTGAAAGGGACGGTGGGGACGGTGCGGTAAAGGGGACGATGGTCCGGGGATGGGGCAGTGATGGGGACAGATTTTTTTCCCCTTGTCATTCTCTAATTCCTAGTATTTTTGGAAAGAGTAAATGAGTGATTCACATGTACCTATTCTACTCCACTCAGTATTTTACAAATCTCTATCATATCTTTCCTGAGCAGTGTCTTCTCCAGACTGAAGAGCCCTAGCCCTTAAGCCTTTCTTCATAGGAAATTCATCTCATATCCTTTTTTTTTTTTAAAAAAATGTATTTATTTATACAATTTTATAATATTTACCAAGCATAAAAATCTTGTACAGAAAAGTGCGATCAGAAACCAAATTAACTTAATTTCCAAAATTGAAAAACACATCTAAACTTAGAAATATAAAAATACATAAAATAGAGTCATTTGATCATAGAAACATAGAAATTGACGGCAGAAAAGGGCCACTAGTCCTCAATAACTGGAACCAAGACATCTCATATCCTTTTATCATTATTATCATTCTTCTCTGTGCCTTTTTTAATCTCACTATCTCATATTTGAGATGTTGCGACCAGAACAAAGATCGATACTACCATCACCAATCTACTGACCAAATCAATAGACATTAAAGCATTCCGAAAAGAAATCAAAACTCATCTCTTCAAAAAACACTTCCCATCATCATAACCTCACAAAAGTATTAGAAAATGCTCTCATGACTACCCTAACACCACCACCAGCAACACCCGAATCCGGACAGTATTATCTCTATTCGTCTAAACAGCAGAATCCGGACAATATTATCTCTATTCGTCTAAACAACCTATCACTATCTAATATCTACTACCAATTTATCCTGGAAAAGTCCAGAACAACAATTGTAACTTAACGCATTCTTGATTATATGTACTGCAATGCTACTGGAAATGTCCAGTCTTCTAACTTGTAATCCGCTTAGAACCGCAAGGCACAAGCGGAATAGAAATCACTAATGTAATGTAATGTAATGTAAATTGCACACAGTATTTGAGCTGCAGCCACACCATGGAGTGATCCAAAGCCATTATAACATTGTCATTTTTGTTTTCTACTCATTTTCTGATCATTCCTAACTTTCTGTTTGCTTTCTTAGCTGCCGCTGCACACTGAGCTCAAGGTTTCGACATATCCTCAATGATGGCACCTAGATCCTTTAACTGGGCGGTGACTCCTAATGTGAAACCCTGCATCACAGAGCTATAGTTCAGGTTCCTCTTTTCCACATGGATCACTTTGCACTTGCTAACATTAAACATCATCTGCCATTTTGATGCCCAGTCTCCCAGTCTTGCAAGGTCCTCTTGCAATTTTTCACAATCTTCTTGCAATGTAACAACTTTGAACAGTTTGTATCATCAACAAATTAACCCCCCCTCCCCTTTTACTAGGCTGCAGTAGAGGTTGCTCCAACGGGCCTGAGCACTAATGCTTCAACGTTGATTCGACACTCATAGGAATTCTATGAGCGTTGGAACAACGTTGGAGCATTTAGCACTCCGAGCTGTGGTAGAAACCTCTACCGTGGTTTAGTAAAAAAAAAAAAAAGGGGGGGGGGGAATTATCTCACTAGTTATTCCCATCCCTAGTTCATTGAGAAATATGTCAAAAGTAGCGGTCCCAGCACAGACCCCTGGGGACCCCCACTATTTATCAAAAATATACACAGGAATGAGAGAGAATAAAATAATCATACAAAATACCCCTCTCAGAACTTTCTTAAAAATGTAATACAGTCAAACCTTGGTTTGTGAGCATAATTCGTTCCAGAAGCATGCTTTTAATCCAAAGCACTCGTATATCAAAGCAAATTTCCCCATAGGAAATAAAGGAAACTCAGATGATTCATTCCACAACCCAAAAACTTTAATACAAAATACTATATATACTTGTATTGTAAGACTTTGTTCATTTAGAACAGTCACTACGTTCCTGCAGCATCAGCGAGAGAAGAACCATTGGCTCAGTTGTGATGATGTGACATGTGTATACTGTATGTACTTGTATTGCAAGACTTTGCTTGTTTAGAACAGTCACTACACTCTTGCAGTGTCAGAGAGAGAACCACCATCGGTTCAATTGTGATGTATGTACTTGTATTGCAAGACATTGCTTATATATCAAGTTAAAATTTAATAAAATGTTTTGCTTGTCTTGCAAAATACTTGCAAACCAAGTTACTTGCAATCCAAGGTTTTACTGTACTGCTAAAGACTCATGGGGAACCTTCTCCAGCACTACTTTAAACCACTTTATCTCAATTGAAAGTAAAGCCTCAGACCCCTGTGCATTGTGAATTCAGCAACCACACTAGAAAGGGAGATTACCTCACTGGCTCATAATCCCCCTCCTGTCCACAAATAATTCTTCAATGCACTGTAACAACTTGTACAATGCATGGGGATCTGAGGATCTTCCCCTTTACTTTCAATTGCAATAAAGTGGTTTAAAAGTAATGCTGAAGAAGGTTCCCCACTAGTCTTTAGCAGTATTACATAAGAACGTAAGAATTGCCGCTGCTGGGTCAGACCAGTGGTCCATCGTGCCCAGCAGTTCGCTCCCGGGGTGGCCCCTAGGTCAAAGACCAGTGCCCTAACTGAGACCAGGCCTACCTGCGTATGTTCCAGTTCAGCAAGAACTCATCTAACTTTGTCTTGAATCCCTGGAGGGTGTTTTCCCCATGACAGACTCCAGAAGAGCGTTCCAGTTTTCCACTACACTCTGTGTGAAAAAGATCTTCCTTACGTTTGTACGGACTCTATCCCCTTTTAACTTTAGAGAGTGGAGAGGGTGAACAATCTGTCTTTATCTACTAAGTCTATTCCCTTCATTATCTTGAACGTTTCACTCATGTCCCCTCTCAGTCTCCTCTTTTCAAGGGAGAAGAGGCCCAGTTTCTCCAATCTCTCACTGTACTGCAACTCCTCCAACCCCTTAATCATTTTAGTCGCTCTTCTCTGGACCCTTTCGAGTAGTACCGTGTCCTTCTTCAAGTATTTTGTATGAACTCCACTATTTACCCTTCTTCACTGAGAATATTGATCATTTAACCCTGCTCTGTTTTCTATCTTTTAACCAGTTCTTAATCCATAATAACATATTACCTCCTATCCCATTACTTTATAATTTCTTCATAAGTCTTCCATGAAGTAGTTTGTCAAATGTCTTATGAAAATCACAATATTGACTGGCTCACCTTTACCTATATGTTTATTGACCTATTTGAAGAAATGTAGTAGATTGGAGGGGCAAGATTTCTTTGACTGAATCCATGTTGGCTTTGTCTCATTAATCCATGGTTATGTATATGCTCTGTAATTTTGTTCTTCATGATAGTCTCTCCCATTTTGCCTGGCACTGACGTCAGACTCACTGGTCTATAATTTCCTGGATCACCTCTGGAACCCTTTTTAAGGCTGGCGTTATGTTGGTCACCCTCCAGTCTTCAGGTACCATGCTGAATTTTAAAGATAAATTACAGCCACTGATATGAAGTCAGAGGTTCACCTTGGCAAAGTTCCCTTACTAAGTGAGCCATCTGCAAGGCTGATGGCAGAATCTCATACTTTTTCACTCCTCTCTTCCTTTTCTGTGAATATCCATAATGTGGCCAAAAAGCGTTGCTCTTCACCCTTTCTTATCTGAACACAGTACAAGAAACCTGATTTGCTTTCTCATCATATCTCACGTAGACTACTGCATTGTGCTCCTCATGAACCTGCCACTGAATGATCTCTCTCCAAGGCAGTCTTCAAAATTCAGCAGCACATCTTATTTTTCTCTAACATTGTTACAACCATAACAGCTCTTCTGGAATCACTACTTTGGCTCCCCATCTGCTTCTGCAAAAAAAACCAAAACACTAATTGCTTGTACTTGTTTACAAGTTTATTCACTCTGTGATACTTCAGTACCTCTCCTCTTTCATTTCCCCATAAACCCATCTTCCTAATCTTTGCACAACAAACAGGCTGTTCTTATTTATGCCCTTCTTAGGGTTAGCAGATGCCTGGGAAAACACAGACATGTCTTCTTTTTAGAGGACTGTCTGGGTGCCAGTAGTTTGTCTGGGTTTTATAAAGCCCCAACCTCCAGCCATGTGTTGGAGGGCCTCTGAGCATGTGCAGATGACATCACACGCCCTATAAATGTGGCCCGGAGTGGGAGAAGAAAGACAAGGCTTTGTGAGGCGGGATGGAGGCATAACAGAACAGGGTTGGGCTGGGGGGGGGGGGAAGGGTGGAACTAGGCAGGTCTGAGGCAGAATGAGGCAGGGTCATGTGTCCAGGTTTCTACTTCAGAAAATTTGGTAACCCTAGACCTTCTCATCACTAAATCTTAAGAACATAAGAAGTCTTGGTCTATAAAGCACAGCATCTTGCCTTGGAGAGTGACCAGTCTGGGTCACAAGCACCCAGCATATCCAGGACTGCCAAGAGAGTCCAATTATTGAGGAGGAGATTTTAATACATGCATCTAGCCCTGCCCTATCTACTACTATTAATTATTTCTATAGTGCTACCAGATGCACAAAGAGTAAGAAAACAGTCCCTGCTCAAAAGAGCTTACAATCTAAACATCATTCTCTCTGTCTTTCTTCCCCCATCCAGCACGACCCTGTCTCTTTTCCCCATCCCCATCCCCCCTATCTTTCTGTGTTCCTCTCTCCCCAATCCAGCAATGCTTTCTCTCTTTTATCCCACCCATTCAGCATTGCCCTGATTCTCTCCATCTCTCCTACTAGGATTACAGCCCTACCCCCTACCCCTTTTCGGTCTCTATTTCATCTTCCTCCCACTTACCCTCTTGCTGCTCTCCCCAATCAGCTTTGGCAAAAGCAGCAGAAAAGATGCTAGTTTTACCAGTTTCATCCCTCTTTCATGTAACCTGACTGTGTTAGAGGCAGTGAGATAAGACAGATCTAGAATCAGAAAAATGGTCCTACATCTGCATTAGAGAATGACACGGGAACAAATTTTTCCCTGTCCCTGTGGGAACTCATTTTCCCGTCTCGGAGAGTTCTTTTCCTGCCCCTGCCCCTGCCCCATTCCTGCAAACTCAGTCCTCATCTGCACAAGCCTTAAACAGTTTAAAATTATAAGTGTTTGTGGCTTGTGCAGTTAAGGCAGAGCTTACGGGAATGGGGGCAGGGACAGGGACAGCGACATAGGGGACGGGATAGGGAAATTGAGCTCATGCAGGGACGGGGAAAAATTTGTCCCCATGTCATTCTCTAATCTGCATCTGTTCCATTGCTATTACTGTTGCCACCACCACTGCAGTACTGAGAAGGCCACAGTGACAATGGGAATGATGGGAAGTTTGGGTTGGGGCTGGAGAGGCTCAACAGGAGACTTGCCCACTTTGGAGGGAATGTGGGAGATAATAGGAATCTTCCTCTAAATGCTAAATGGGAGGGGGGGGGTGGACTGGGCAGGTCAGCAGATTCCTAAATGTAGGTCTATTTCCCATAGTTCATTTTATACGCTACATATAGTAAAGAAACTCCACACACCACCACCACTGTTTTCCTTGATGTGATAGATTCACATAAATGCTCAAATCTCCAGCCTTTGGATAAGGACACATGGTAGACTTGATGTTCTACAAAGGGATAGACATATTGGAACCCAAAGCTGGCGCCATTAAGATAACACCCATATCATGGATACCTCATTTTCTATAAAGGAGGAGTGTGTGGCGCAGTGGTTGAAGCTACAGCCTCAGCACCCTGGGGTTGTGGGTTCAAATCCCGCCCTGCTCCTTGTGACCCTGGGCAAGTCACTTAATCCTCCATAGCCCCAGGTACGTTCGATAGATTGTGAGCCCACCGGGACAGATAGGGAAAATGCTTGAGTACCTGATTGTAAAAACCGCTTAGATAACCTTGATAGGCGGTATATAAAATCCTAATAAAACTTAAAAACTTAAAGAATAAGCTAAAGCAGAAGGGCTTTTCTCCAAGTTTATCTCCTTGTTTTAATTGTGTTTTATGCTAAATTTGGTTATTTTACTATTAATGCAATGTGAGTTGTTTATTATGCTATGTCTTCTGTATATCACCTTGGGTGAATCTTTTCATAAAGGCAGTTAATAAATTCAAACTAATACATACATATATATCTACAGAGGAGTAGAGCAGCAAAGCAGATATCCTAAAAAGAAATTAACTCCAGAAAGTGAAGCAATCAGTAAATCCAACCTAGCACTGCCAACTAGAACATTTAACTGAAGCTTTAGAAAGACTTAGCCATAGACAGTCACAGACTAGAGAATGACAGAGCGACAAATTTTTTCCCATCCCCCCAGGAATTCAATTTCCCCGTCACGTCCCCACGAGTTTTGTCGCTGTCCCTGTCCCATTCCTGTAAGCCAAGGGTAGGGAACTCCGGTCCTCGAAAGCCATCTTCCAGTTGGGTTTTCAGGATTTCCCCAATGAATATGCATTGAAAGCAGTGCATGCAAATAGATCTCATGCGTATTCATTGAGGAAATCCTGAAAACCTGACTGGAATACGGCTCTCGAGGACCGGAGTTGCCTACCCCTGCTGTAAGCTCTGCCTTAACCACACAAGCCTTGAACACTTATGATTTTAATGTGTTTGTGCAGATGAGGACAGAGTTTGCAGGAATGGGGCAGGAACAGGAAAAGAACTTGAAGGGGCAGGACGGGAAAACGAGTTCCCGTGGGGATAGGGAAAAAATTGTCCCCGTGTCATTCTCTATCTCTATAGCCAGCAGATTAACCTTTCCCCGCTAACTGTAACCCCTATCCTGGCATCCTGTTTGTCTGTCTTGATTAGATTAGGAGCTCATTTGAGCAGGGACTGTCCCCTTTGGGACTCTGTACAGTGCTGTGTATGTCTGGCAGTGCTCTAGAAATAATAGTAGTAGTAGCTTACTGTAAGAGGAAGGCTGCTAGAAACAAAGTGCCATTGACTGACCGCCACAATCAAATCATGCTGCCAGAGAGACAATCAGATATTCTATTTCAACCTGCTAGAGACTCAACACCAGAGAAGAATTATCAAAAATTTCCATAAATTATTGAAGACCATCAAATTCATTAAGAAAATACATGACCAGAGGAAAGAATGAATCACTATGCCAGATACTGCTTGAGATGCCCTGCCAAAAGCATTACACTAGCCACCAAAATGTCAGAGGTTAACTGAGACACAATGCTAGTAATAAAAGAAAAAGATGAATTAGTACCACAAGAAGTGACCATAAAGCAGAGATCACTTACAATCCTTACAAAAAGAATTATAATACCCTGGACTAGAAAATCCTATGAGAGCGCATGCATGGGACTCCCGATATCCTTTTAAGAAACAATTCTTCCTGTCTTCTAACCATCAGCAAACAGATATTAAGGGGTCAATATAAGAAGTGATTTAAATGGACAGAAATAGCTCCTGGTATAAATTGTCTGTGGCTATTCATGGCACTAAGTAGTAGATTTAAAACAATCTGGAGAAAATATTTCTTCACACAAACATATAATTAAACTCTGGAATTAATTGTCAGAGGATGTGGTGAAAAAAGTTAGCTTAGCATGGTTTAAAAAAGGTTTGGATGATTTTCTAAAAGAGAAGACTGTAGGCCATTATTGAAATGGCTTGGGGAAATCCACTGCTTATTCCTAGGATAAGCAGCATAAAAATCTGTTTTACTACTTGGATCTAGCTAGGTAAATGGGACCTGGGTTGGCCACTGTTGGAAACGGGATGCTGGGCTTGATGGACCTTTGATCTGTACCAGTATGGCAATTCTTATGTTCTTAGCCAGATAGTATCACTGAAAATGCCCGATTAGCATCTAAGATGAAAATGGCTATTTTGTGGGCATTCCAGAGATAGAGTCAGCACTTAGCTGGTTAAGTACCAATATTCACTGGTTTAGTGCCCATATTCAGTCCTTAACCAGCTATGATGACTGCATAAACAGAACTGCATAAAACACAGTCCTATCTTGATGTGGTTCATCATAGCCAGTTAAGTTCCTCATATTGCTCTTAATCAGCTAAGTTTTAGCCAACTGCCTATGCCCGGATATGCCCAGATTTAGCCAGGCATTGAATATCCAAGGATTAAGCCGATGGCACTCAGCAAAACAGAGATCGCTGCCAGTTGAATATTGACCCTAAAGACACCATCTTAGGTCCTGTAGGAGTTGTGAAAAATTGTGGTTGCATTTCTTTAGTGGTGAGCCATAGTTAATTAATTCCAATTTACAACAAACCTATATATTTCCCAGTCAAGGAAACAATCACTTGGAAAATGAGATGTTATCAAAAAAAGGATGACTTCCTATTAGGTCAACAATCATCTATCTCAAACAGCTTATAATGGAATCAATAAGTTTGTAGAATTCCTTTTTTATCCATACACCATCACTTCAGAAAATGTGTGTATATCAGGAATTGCAAATATTTGGACTATATTGAATTGGCAGGCAATTTAATCAAACCTGAGTCTGACATTCAGCGTATTCTGATCCCAGTTGCTACCCATAGTCACCCGACGCTTTGAAAATTTTTAGATTTGTGGAAATGGCACTTTAAGCCATTTTTCAGCTTCCCCTTTCTTCCTAAAGCTCTTCCTATAATGCTTATTTCTGAAGCTTTCTGTGAATTTTTGAGCAGCTGCTCCTGATCTGATGAGATTCACTTAGCATCTGAGGCCTCTTTTCATCTGCTCAGCAAGAACAGCTCTACAATCTGCAAACATCTGTCTGTATAGAAAGTAATCCAATTCTAGCAGCATCTCTAGTCATTCACCAAAAGCAATTATAGAAACATGGGCAAGGAGATGGAAGCACACACAAATACCAATACAAGCAATGATGCAGACAAAAGACAGGTGCCAAGACAGAAACAAAATACCAATGCCAAGTGCCAGCTTGATGTACACAAAAACAGAGACACAAATATCAGAGCACCTAGATGCATCAGTATTAAAACAATTAAACAGTGAAGTGTCAATAAACCTGACACCTAATGGGCAATATATTTGTATTTTGTTTATACTCTATATTCAAAAAGATATAATAATTTTCTTTTTGGCTCAGCTTTGCTGTTTTAGAGTTTCCAGCTCAATTAGAATTAGCCAGTACTGCCAGCTTGGTGGCTTATTTGCAGGGTTATGCACTAGCTTGCAGATCAATGAGTTATGTCTTCTGCTCTATGGGGCTATGAATGCTGCAGAGGTACGTCTACACAGCCTCTAGGGGTCAAGGGAGTGTCAGGCGCGATACGATTGGCTCTGACCAACTTCTCAAACATGTACTATGAGAACACAAGAACTTCTGCTATTTCCATCATGGGAATAACGCTGTAGAACAAACTGGACTGCTAAGAGCGCTATCTGATATACAGAAGTTTAAAAAAATACTTAAAACTACACTGTTTTTAGAAGCTTTTCAATGAAAGATGTGTTGTTTAATGCTGGTTTTAGGATGATTTGTACTTTGAGGATCTATTAAATTATGGCTCCCTAAGTTGTAACTATTCATTTGTAATATAAGATATCTGTAAAAGGTTGGTCTGCGTCATTTTGTGTATGTTACTTTTGTAATGCCACCTTGGAATAGGCGGTTGATAAATTTTTAAAATAAATAAATTTATCACAGTTGTCATGTGTAATAACATGAAGCAATAGAACAAAAGAAGGTCCAACCTAAACTGCAGTAAAGAACAACCGAGAACAAACAAAACAAAACTGCAGATCTGTACAAGACGTAGGCAAAATTTATTAATGACAAAAATATGCAAACCCTTTTACCAATCAAGGGATCCGACACGGTCCATGTTTCGGACAAACCTTCGTCAGGGGTCCATGGTAAAAATAGAGGGAAAAAAACAAAAAAATCAAAAAAATCACAGAGATACTGTATAGTGGCGGCAAGACATAAACGGCGTCAAGGTCCGTCACTGTAAAAAGCCGTCAAAAGACTAAAAAGCTGCGTCCGATAAAACCGGTAACGCGGCTTTGTAAAAGGAGCCCACAGACTTTCACCAAATACAGAACAATGGATCACAAATTAGAAATATGAATACCAAAACTGAACTGGGAACCTCAAAAAGTTAAATTCGGCAATCAGTGGCACAGCCCCCTGCACTTTGATTATAGGCCTCCTCAAAATGAACATATCTCTTGCTGTAGCTGGTGGGGATCCCAAGCCTCACTAGCTGATGACCATGTATGCATGAAAACCAAGGCTGCTGGGGGGGGGAGGGGTGCCAGTCTCGCTCATGGCTCATTTACTGACTTTAACTTTTTGGGGTTCCAGTTTGGTTTTGGTATTCATATTTCTAATTTGTGATCCACTGTTCTACATTTGGTGAAAGCCTGTCTGTGTTTTGTGTCTGACACTCCCTTAAAGCTTGGGGCTTGCAGCCGCATAGTTTGAAGATTTTTGGCTGCCGGGCTAGAGCAGGAGGTCTTCAGTCAGCAGGGCTTAGAGATTCTCACTTTACATTCACCTAGTGAGAAATTTGGTGCTTGCTCTGTGCCCACCCACCCATTTTGAGCTCCCCCCCATAAAAAAAAAAATCTAAACCACTGAATACAATACAAAAATATTTGTGATGCACATATCACAAAGCTAACATATTCCAGTTAATAATTTCAAAATAAAATACCTTTTTCTACCTTGTTGTCTGGACATTTTGTTTTTCCATCATCTTGGTCACAATTTCTCTTTCTGTTTTTTGTTTATCTTCTACTAATTCTCTTTCCAGTGTCTGCTGTCAATTTTTTTCTCCTTTTCTCTCTTGTTCCATTCCCTTACTATGCCTGTCTCTAACATATTGATTTTTCCCTTTCAGCACTTTCCTCCCTTTTTTTTCTTTGCTGCCTCTGTCCACTCAAATTTCACCTTTCTCGCCCTTCTTTCTTTTTAAATTCAGCTACCTATCAATTTCCCATCTCCTGTCTGTTCCTAGCTCTCCCATTTCCCATCTCACTCCTTTCCCAGCCTCCTATTTCCTTCTGTCTACTCTGCATTACCACATTTATACCTCTATACTATTACTACTTATCATTTCTATAGTGCTACTAGACATGCGCAGCGTTGTACATCAAAACACAGAAGACACAGTCCCTGCTCAAGAGCTTACAGTCTAGTCTAGACAGACAAAAATAACAATAAGGTGCATCGTTACACAGTGCTCAGGTGGGGAAAAGACAGATATTAGGGCTTAGGAGGTGTCTGGAGTTTGGAATTGAAAGCAGCTTCAAAGAAGTGGGCTTCAGATCTGGATTTGAATACTGCCAGAGTAGGAGCTTGACATATCGAATCAGGCAGTTTGTTCTAGGCATACGGTACAGCAAGGTTGAAGGGATGGAGGCTGGAATTGTCTGCTTCTGTATTTGCTTCACCCTCTGATTGTGAAGCTTTGGGGCGCTGCACATCTTGAACACCACCTAGGCTCTCAGGTAATAATAGATGTCAAAGATAAGAGACATTAGCAGCAGGAAGAGACAGTCAAAGATCCAGTGGTGGTGAACAATCACATACTCCAGTCCTTGCCCCTTCACTCAAGAGAAGGAAAAGAAGGCCAAGCCCTGCCAGTTACAGTGCAATGTCCTTTCTTCCCTCAGGCACAACTACAGCAGCTTCTCGAGCAATTGCTGCCCACATACCTTTCAGCCACCTGCTTGGCTGTACTCGCTATTCTCTCACTTGTTTTCTTGTCATCCTCCTTTTGACCTCTTCCACATGAATCTACCATTTCCAGAATCCACGCCCCACTCTTGTCAGGCAATGAGAATGGGGTGGTCTATATCTCCCTGTTCCTTTCCATCCCTAGAATGTCTTATCCCACCTCTCTTTCCTCCTGCCCTCCCATGGGTCCATCTCTTCTCATATGGTCCAAAATGACTCCTTCTCTTTTCTGTTGTTCTTCTTCCCTCCCCCTCTGATGCTGAATAATGGGGTGATGGAAGGAATGAGATGCAGCATCTCTCTCTCCATTCTGCACCAGACCCATTTCTTCCTCTTTCTTTCCTCCCTACCTCCTATCCCCAGGTCCAACTTCCCTCTCTTGCTTCCAGACTATCTCCCATCCAGCATCTCTACCTCCCTCTCCATCAACCCCAGGCCCACCCTTTCTCTTTCTAATTGCCTTCCCATTCCATATCTCTCCCTCCTTCCCTACCCAACATCCCCAGGTTCAACATCTCTTCCTTTCTCTTCCCAACTATGCTACCCTCCTATTCCATATCTTACTCCTGCTCTCCCTCTGCTCCACCCACAGGACCACCATCTCTCCCTTTAGAACATAAGAATAGCCTTTCTGGGTTAGATCAATGGTCCATCTAGCCCAGTAGCCCATCTTCACGGTAGTCAATCCAGGTCACTAATACCTTGCAAAAACCCAAAGAATAGCAACATTCCATGCTACCGATCCAGGGCAAGCGGTGGCTTCCACAATGTCTGTCTCAGTAAAAGACTATGGACTTTTCCTTCGGGAAATTGACCAAACCTTCTTTAAAGCCAGCTACATTAACCACTCTTACTATAACCTCTGGCAATGTGTTCCAGAGCTTAGCTATTCTCTGAGTGAAAAAATATTTCCTCCTATTGGTTTTAAAAGTATTTCTCTGTAACTTCATCAAGTGTCCCCTACTCTTTGTAATTTTTGACAGAGTAAAAAATAGATCCATTTGTACCTGTTCTACACCACTCAGGCTTTTGCAGACTTCAATTATATCTCCCCTCAGCTGTCTCTTTTCCAAGCTGAAGAGCCATAACCTCTTAGCCTTTCCTCATATGAGAAGAGATCCATCCCCTTTATCATCTTGGTCGCTCTTTGAAAAGGTAGAAAAAATATTTTTTTTGTTGTTGCTTTATTGTAGCTGTATAAATGTTTTTAAATAGAAAATGGAAATAAAGTAATCTTTTTATTAGACTAATTTTAATACATTTTTTACTGACCAGGTTAGGAGAGGATACCGTAACAGCAGTACACTTCTCCCTCCGAATCCGCGGTTTCAGTATCCGCGGATTCGGTTATTCGCAATTTTTAAAAAATCATTTTTAATTTTTTGGGCTATTTTTAAGCCCTCTTAGACTCCCCAGAACCTTACCTGGTGGTCTAGTGGGCTTTCAGGGCAGGAGCAATCTTCCTATGCTCCTGCCCCGTGCAGATCACTCATAAGAAATGGCTGCCATGAGCTCCCATTATAGTCTTGAGAGACTACAGGAGCTCATGGCAGCCATTTCCTATGAGTTATCTGCATGGGGCAGGAGCGTAGGAAGATTGCTCCTGCCCCGAAAGCCTGCTAGACCACCAGGTACAGTTCCGGGGAGTCTCAGAGGGCTTAAGGTAAGGTCTGGAATGGTGGGGGTGGGTCAGAACTGGCCAGAATATTATTCAGTTTTTTAATATTCGCGGGCCGGCTCTGCCCCTAACCCTCGCGAATATTGAGGTAGAAGTGTATACTGTAGTGACCTGAAGAATTAGGTTTTGGCCTCTGAAAGCTAATTCATAAATGAATTAGTCCAATAAAATGGTGTTTTCTTATTTTCCAATTTTGTTTTATTTCTGTTTGTTAATTTGTAAAGTGGTGATTGTTATTTGTCAGTTTTTTCAAATTTACATCTGCTATCTTTATATTTTGCACAGTATTAGGAGACATGTGCTACTGTTTCTGTGGTGTTGCATTGTATGCAGAGTCTGGCTGATTAGTTTAACTTTTGTCTACATATTTCTATCCTTAGTTTGTGATTACCTATTCTATACTAGGCGAAGGTATATCTGTGTTCTGTGTGTATGAAAAGGCCATGGTTTTCTGTTAGCATTGACTGTGCAGGACTGATCTGTATTAATCTGGCTTGTTTAATTTTACAATAAAAATGGATTCAACTTTAAAACTTAAAAAGCTGCATATGAAAATGAATCAAATAGAATTGAAAAATCAATTCAATAAGCCAAATTGATTTGAATTGAAAAAATTTTCCCTTAATCAGGTAGCTCTAGTGGGTACCAATGCTTTGGAAACAGTGAGAGTGGAGAAGCTTAATGGTTAGTGCAGTGGCCCTGAGAACCAGCGGAACTGGGTTGAATTCCCAATGTAGCACCTTGTGACTCTAGACAAGTCACTTAATCTAGTCTAGTCTAGTCCAGATACAAAATAAGTACCTTCATATAATATGTAAACCACATTGATTGTAATCACAGAAAGGTGATATATTAAACCCCTTTCCTTTTCCCAAATATGTTGGGGTTTGGTTTTTTTATAGAGTGAGGAGGTTAATAGAAAAATAGAAGAAACAAATTCCACAGAGGAAGCAATTAAAAAAAAACACTCTTTAAGGTGTGTTGGTGGAGTGAGTTTTTGGGGGAGAGCCTAATATGTGTTCATTTTCAAGCTCATGGGGCAAAGAGTTGGAGAAACCCCTGTGCATGATAACACAAACCTAAGCTCTGAGATCTGTCCATGTTTTAAGGTCTTTAGATGACACCACCCTGGATGGTTTCCTCCTGTCATGTCTGTAACTTTGAATGCTAAAATCTAGATTACAAATGTTCTTATAAAAATGTAGATGTCATTCACAGATGCATTGCACAGCAATGTAAACAAGTTTCCTCTCTGTTTCTATGGCAGCATAATCTATGTATAAAGAGGAGTCTCCTTTATATATCATAGTCTTTTCTATTTCCTATAAACACCATTCCACTTTCTTTCTCTTGGTAGTCTCATCTCTACATGGATTAACCCCATTTCTCAATAGCAGTCCTCTCTACATGTGCCCTCACATTTTCATGTCCATCTAGTATTCCAGTGCCTGCACTGGGACTAGTGTTTGAAATACAGTGCAGAGGGTCCACAGAGTCTGTACAATTTAAAAAAATTACTAAAAAGGCAATTGAGATATGTACTCAGATGTTATCAAAGTTTGTAATCACATTGCATTGGTATTTCAGGTACCCTGTTGATGAAAGAGAGGTTGTTGAATAAACCCCCCTCAAGAAAAGGCACAATGTGTATCGTGGTTTATTGAAACAAAATCGGATACGCAGACTCAGTGAAACTACAGAACTAAATATGGAAAACATCCACCGTCACATCCGTCAGTTCGTGCATGGCATAAGAAATTTATGGAGACAGGGACAGTATTGGATAAAGAAAGGAGTGGACGACAAAGAATATCGGAGGAAAACGTCGATTGTGTAACACAATCCTTTGCTCGTTCTCCTTCAAAATTCATCCGTATAAAAATGTATTAAATGAGGTAAAAAAAATTAAAAAAAAAAAAACCCTTCAATATCTACTCCTCATTTTGTAATAATTTCCACAGATTTGTCTATTCGTTTGGAGTTTTTTTTAAATAAAATCTTGAAATTGTAAAGAGACTTTGTGGACACCCTGTATTTTTTTGCGTGCCAAGTTGTCCATCTGGACATGTCAGTGCCTGTTCAGAGCCATAGTATCAGATACAGATGCATTGTGGGGAAGGGATAATGTTTTATCACTCTGTCAACATGTCATTAGGACTCTCAGGAGAAAATATATACTGCAGAAAAAAGAAAAGAGTAAAAAAATGTCAGTGTTGGAAAGATGGAAGAGCTGATGCCAATGCCAGTGTAAATCACTGCCATGGCATGTCATCAAATACAAGGCCAGTCCTATAAATCAAGGGATAATTAGGTACAGACAGAAGTTTTAACATCCTCATCAAAATGATTAATACATCTCTAGGCTCAGGACAGATGTAGTTGGTATTTATGAATAATAGTCATAACCAGTGCCAGTGTTGTATCACAGGGAGAGAGGAGGTTACAAGGTGTAAGCTGGATCTGAGGGAATCTACTCTTCACCCAGTCCTTTTGCAAACAGTGTCTTAAAAAAAGATGGTCAGAAGAGAATGTTACGCATGGGACCAGGCAACAAGACTGAAGTTCAGAGATTCAGGACTAAGAGGCAAGAATCGGCTGCCCATGGAATAGGAGAGGACTATAGATGGAGTTGAGTGACAACAGCCCTGCAATATCCTCCTTTTTATGGAAATTGCACAGTTCTGCAAGGTACACTTATCAAAATTCCAAGTTAATATTAGGAATTTGGGGTACCTTCCTATAAGGAATATTGTGCATTAATGGTGAAAGCACTGACTTAGTTAAAAATCCATGATGAATTCAAAACTGCCCTCTGCCAATGACTCTCTATCATCTGGAGCAAGTAACTTTCTGAACAATTCTCAAAGCCACTTACTCTCAGATGAACACAGCTTGCCTGAAATTGCCCTCCTTTTGCCAGCTTTTTAGCTAGATTAAAGAGTGGAATTCCCATAGTGGTGATTGTGTTGGGGGATCAAATCGGTGCATATACATTCAGTTTTCAAATGTGTGCTGTTATTGTCTATACACATACTTTGTGGCTGCATATTTTCCAAAAGAAAGCAGCATCCTTTCGAAAGCGGTTATATAGACCGCATACACTCTCCAACTCTATTTTTTGTCGCCAAAATTGGCCATATGGCCTTCCTCAGAGTGCATGCTAGCTGCTGGTTCTACTTAACCTTCCCTTCAGCTACTCAGCAAGCAGCTTTTATTTATCCCAGTTGTGGTGGTATAGTTCAAGTATCTATATTAGCCTTGGATGAATTTGGAGCTCTTGTAAGAACATCGAAAAGCCATGCTAAGTCAGATCAAGGTCCTTTGAGCCCAGCATCCTGTAGCCTACAGTGGACGGTCCAGGTCACAAATTCCTGGCAATCACAGAGTTATTTTCATAGCTCATTTCCAAATATGAGCAATGGTTCGCCCAGGTTTACCTGACTAATCATTTTTAATTAACTTTTCCTCCTGGAACTTGTCCAAAACCCTTTTAACCCCCACTATGTTGGACAACATGGCCACATCTTCTGGCAACAAATTCAATAGATTAATTATGTGCTGCAAGAAAACAAATTTTTCTAAGCTTTGTTTTCAATCTGCTTTTGAATATCGACCCCCAAGGTTTTAAATTGACTTTAAAATCTTAGATGATGGTTCTAAATGTAATGCAAGTGGTAAATTATTCTACAGTGTAGACCCTGAGACATTAAAACTAGAAGAACAAATTGTCTCAAAACATATCTGATGAAAGGAATTATTAATAAGTGCTGTTGAGACAAGTATAGAGATAGATAGGGAAATAAGGTATCAGAAGATATGCTAAGAATAATGGAAGGCTGGATGTATACATTTTGGATACCAGTGGAACATTTTGTATAGGATCTTGGTTGAAACAGGCAGCCAATAGACAAGTAGTAGTGTAACATGATTGTATCATTTGGCGCTTAACAAGAATTTAACTGCTGCATTTTGGACTAATTCAGGCATGGGCAACTCCGGTCCTTGAGGGCTGGAATCCAATCGGGCTTTCAGGATTTCCCCAATGAATATGCACTTAAAGCAGTGCATGCAAATAGTTCTCATGCATATTCATTGGGGAAATCCTGAAAGCCCGATTGGATTCTGGCCCTTGAGGACCGGAGTTGCCCATGCTTGGACTAATTGAAAGTGCTTCATATCTCTTATGCCAAAGCCAATGAATAATAGGTTATAATAACCTGGTTGTCCTAAAACTATATATGAATAACCCTACAAAAAAGCAGTTTGATGTAAAACAAATTTTATTGAGCGTATTTGCTTTAGCTGAAAAAGCATTTTTGTACTACAGCTGAAATACGCAGATGGAATTATAACTAATCATAACATCTTAAGATTTTTAAAGAGTTGACTATACTATTGTTTATAAGAGAATCCGGAGAACAAGAATGTTCCACAGAAAACGGAAACAACAAAAAACAGAGACGGCCAGGAGAATAATGATGTCACTGGAGAGAAATCAGAGGAACATAGAAACCAGAGGCCGGGACAACATGATTAAAAAAAATAAAATGATCAAACAACAAAGTAGATAGAATAATTTTATTTTATATTTAGTGATTGGAATATGACAATTTTTGAAATGTATAGAACTGGTAAAGACATGGCTGGGGCCCAAAGTAGAAATTTGGGATGGGACCCGAAAGTCTGTTAACAGGTTGTGCCTTCTTCAGCTTCAGGCAGGCTTAGGTCCCTCTTTAGCCTGGGGCTTATGCCTCCCCTCCCCACAAAGCCAGTCATGACATCTGCTATTTTTATATATTTCAGAATACAATAAGGAAAATATATTTGGTTTTCTGGTGTTGTACTGCTTGCAAGAGTCTAGTTTCTTGGGGATTTATTTGAATTTTTTTGTCTACATCTTTCTGTTTAGTGTATAATCACTTACCCTGGCTTTTACAAAGCTGCGGTAGAGGTTTCTACCACAGGCCAGTGAGGTAAAGGCTCTGACAATCATAGAATAAGGATGCAAGAGGGGCCTAGAAAGACAAAAGACCCACAATTTGAATTTGGAATGTAAGTAGATTATCTTAAAAGGAATCCTATAACAACATTGAGAGTGATATAACATGATCATACTTTGAGCAGTTATAAAGAAGATGGATGCGGTGTTCTGAACAAGTTGAAGTCTGTGAAGCTGATATTGCAGAAGGCTGTTTAAGATAGAATTGCAATAATCTAATTTTCAAAATACTAAAGAATGTATAAGATTGCCTAAGCTACTTTTGAATCACAGTTGACGTGAAGCTAGAAAAGAAGAGGAGACTACTCTAGAAATATGAGAGTGAAATGTCAAGGAATTGTCTATAGTCACACCTAAGATCTTAGTGGATGTACAGCATAACAGGGGAACACCTTTCATAGTGAAGCATGGTGGTTCAAAGGTAAGTCCTTGTAAGAAAGAAACAATATTGCCATTTATGTGAATTTATTTTTAATTTGTTACCTACTAACCAATCGGCTACCTTATAGGGAAGTGGTCTCAAACTCGCAGCCCGGGGGCCATATGTGGCCCACCAGGTACTATTTTGAGGCCCTCGGTATGTTTATCATAATCACAAAAGTAAAATAAAACAGTTTCTTGACCATATGTCTCTTTAGCTATAAATTACAATATTATTATTAAGACTTAGCCAAAAGGAAAGATTTATAAACTATAAAGAGTTTTACCTCATGCAAAATTGTCATTTCTTTAATAAGACATCAGTAACAATAGTTACAGTTTGGGGACGTATTGTCACCTCAAACTTGTATTTTAGTTAAAGTTTGTTTTCTGTTTTTACAAATTTGTACACCGCCTAGAAGGCTGATTGGGCGGTATAAGAAATCTTAAATAAACTTGAAACTTGAACTGTTTTTTTCTAAGGCCCTCTAAGTACCTACAAATCCAAAATGTAGCCCTGCAAAGGGTTTGAGTTTGAGACCACTGTATATAGATTCACCCTTTTTGTCTTGTCATATTTTAGATTGTAAGCTCTTTCACGCAGGGACTGTCTCTTGCACGTTTAATGGACAGTGCTGTATGCATCTGGTAGCATTATAGAAACAATAAATGGTAGCATTAGTAGTTATAAGAACTCATCCATTGTTTGGCGAGTTGCTCTATAGAATGATTAGAATTTGTTTTTGATTGATGCCAATTTCTTTGGATTATTTATGTGTTTATTTATTCTCAACTATTCTTACTGGTTTAATTATACATATGAATTGCTGCTGCTGGATCAGACCAGTGGTCCATCATGCCCAGCAGTCCGCTCACGCGGTGGCCTTAAGGACGAAGACCAGTGCCCTAATTGAGTCTAGCCTTGCCTGCATATGTTCCGGTTCAGCAGGAACTTGTCTAACCTTGTCTTGAATCCCTGGAGGGTGCTTTCCCCTATAACAGCCTCCGGAAGAGCGTTCCAGTTTTCTACCACTCTCTGGGTGAAGAAGAACTTCCTTACATTTGTACGGAATCTATCCCCTTTTAAATTTAGAGAGTGCCCTCTTGTTCTCCCTTCCTTGGAGAGGGTGAACAACCTATCTTTTTCTACTAAGTCTATTCCCTTCATTATATTGAATGTTTCGATCATGTCCCCTCTCAGTCTCTTTTCAAGGGAGAAGAGGCCCAGTTTCTCTAATTTCTCACTGTACGGCAACTTCTCCAGCCCCTTAATCATTTAGATGCTCTTCTCTGGACCCTTTAGAGTAATATAATGTCCTTCTTTATGTAAGGTAACCAATGCTGGATGCAGTATTCCAGGTGGGGGTGTACAATGGCCCAGTACAGCAGCATGATAACCTTCTCCAAATTGTTTGTAATCCACTTCTTGATCATTCCTAGCATTCTGTTTGCCCTTTTTGCCACCGCCGCGCATTGCACGGATGGCTTCATTGACTTGTCTACCAGTATTCCCAAGTCTCTTTCCTGCGGGTTTCTCCGAGTACTGCACCGGACATCCTGTATTCATGTATAAGATTTTTGTTACCAACATGCATCACCTTGCACTTAATCACGTTAAACCTCATTTGCCATGTTGCGGCCCATTTCTCGAGTGTGTTTATGTCACATTGAAGGTCTTCGCAAACCTTCTGTGTCTTCACTACTCTTAATATCTTTGTATCGTCTGCAAATTTAATCACCTCGTTCGTCATACCAATTTCCAAGTTGTTTATAAATATGTTGAAGAGCACGGGCCCGAGAACCGAACCCTGCGCACTCCACTCATGATGCTTTTCCAGTCCGAGTATTGTCCATTTACCCCCCACTCTCTGTTTACTATCTGCTAACCAGTTTTTAATCCATGTGAGTATTTCACCCTCGATTCCATGGCTCGCAATTTTTCGAAGCAGTCATTCATGCGGGACCTTGTCGAATGTCTTTTGAAAATCCAGATATACAATGTTGACTGGGTCACCCTTGTCTATCTGCCTGTTTACACCCTCAAAAAAGTGCAGTAAGTTCATCAAGCAAGATAAATCTTTGCTAAAGCCTTGCTAGCTGGTCCTCATCAGATTGTGTCCGTCAAGGTGATCAATGATGGGGTCCTTTATCAGCACCTCTGCCATCTTTCCCGGTACCAAGGTCAGACTCACCGGTCTGTAATTTCCCGCATCTCTCCTTGAACCTTTCTTGAAGATCAGCGTAACATTCGCCACTTTACAGTCTTCATGAATCCTTCCTGATTTGATCAACAGATTGGCTATTAGTTGAAGTAGTTCAGCTATAACCCATTTCAGTTCCTTGATTACACTCGGATGGATGCCGTCCATTCCTGGGGATTTATCATTTTTAAGCCTATCAATCTGCCTGCATACCTCTTCTAAACTGACCATCAACCCTATCAGTTTCCCGTCTTCGTTTCCTGCATATAGCCTGTCGGCTTCTGGTAGATTGTGTAAATCCTCTTCGGTAAATACAGATGCAAAAAATGTGTTCAGTTTGTCAGCGATGGCTTTGTCCTCCTTTAGTATTCCCTTTATTCCATGGTCATCCAACAGCCCCACCGCTTCCTTCGCAGATCATTTCCTCTTAATATATCTAAATGATGGATTGAAGTTTTTGCCTCCTTCGCTATTTTTTCCTCATAGTCTCTTTTGGCCCCTCTTACCACCTTATGAGACCTGCTTTGATGTTGTTTAAACCTTTTCCATTCCTTAAACAAAGTCTCTGATTGCTTCCTTCATCTCTACAGTGAGCCACGCCGGTTCCTTGTTTTTTTTTCCTCTTGGATCCCTTGTTGATACGCGGTATATATAGATTTTACGCCTTGGTGTCTTTGTCCTTAAAAAGGGACCATGCTTGCTCTAGCGTTTTTGCAGTGTTTATCCTCTTCTTAATCTTCCTCCCCACCATGATTCTCATCCCTTCGTAATTCCCTTTTCGGAAGTTCAGTGCCATGGCTGTTGCTCTGGATAGATGTATTGCCCCTGTGTCTAGGATGACGTGGATCATATTGTGATCAATGTTTCCCAGCGTCCTTTCTATACCTTGCTCTGGTCCTCAGAGTCCATTTAGAATTAAGTCCAGAATTGGATTTCCTCTCGTATTTTCCTTGACAAGTTGTTCCAGGAAGCAATTGCCTACAGTATTCAGGAACTTGGTCTCTCTATTGCAGCCAGAAGTGCCTAGGTTCCGATCTATTCCTGGATAATTGAAATCACCCATGATAACTGCGTTGCTTCCCTTGCAATTGCGTTTAATCTCGTCCATCATTTCTCCAGTTTCTTCGGACTGCCCTGGGGGTCGGTAGTAGATGCCCATCTTTATTTCTGTTCCATTCATTCCCGGTATTTTGGCCCAAAGAGATTCTACCTTATTTTTCATTTCCGGCGTGTTCTCTCCAGTAGACTCGATTCCCTCTTTGGTGTTTAGGGCAATACCCCCACCTTTTTGTCTCTGCGGTATAGCTTGTATCCCAGTAGCACAGTGTCCCAGACGTTTTCCTCATTCCACCATGTTTCCGTGATTCCGATGATGTCAACATTATCTTTTTGTGCCATAGCTTCCAATTACTCCATTTTATTCCTTAGGCTCCTTGCGTTCATATATATATACTTGAGTTTGCGGCCTGTTACTTTCTTGCATTTCCTTCCCTCTTGTGTCCTTTTCGAGCCCTCAGGATTTCTATCTTGCCTATGATCAGGTGAGTCTTCCCCACAATCTTCCTGCATGGTATCCTCTGGATATACCATTTTCCGAAACATCGACTCTTGGTCAACTATCGGTTTTCCCATTCTTCCTAGTTTAAAAACTTCTCAATTTCTTGCTTGATGTTGCTTGCAAGTTGCCTCGTTCCATCTCTGCTGAGGTGGAGTCCATCCTTCCTGTATAGCTTGCTCTTCCCCCAGAACATCGTCCAGTTGCGCACGAAGTGGAATCCTTCTTCCTCGCACCAGCGCCTCATCCATGCATTGACTGCTTGCAGCTCTATCTGCCTCTTCCCGTCGGCCCTGGGTACCGGCAAGATCTCCAAGAACACTACCCTCAGTGTTCTGGTCTTCAGCTTCCTTCCTAGCATCTGGAACTGGTCCTTCAGTGTTTCCCTGCTGTAGTTCCTTTTGCTCATGTTATTTGTCCCCACGTGGATCACCACCACTGTATTTCCCCCTTCGCGCTGTCAATAATCCTGTCGATGCGTATATCTTCTACCTTGGCACCCGGTAGGCAGGTCAACATTCGATCCTGTCTTCCTTCCTCTATGTGTCTGTCGACTTGTCTGATGATGGAGTCCCCCACAAAGATTTCTGTCCTCTCTATCTTCTCTTGTCTCTCTAGACGCAGGTCTGTGTCCCAGGTGTATGTCCATCTCTCCAGCTGTAGGTCTGTGTCCTCTGTGCACTTTCATCTTCCCTCATCCTGGCGCTGGCTTGCACCAGACTCGTCTTCCTGTGGGTTCCCTCCACTGTTTCCAAGTTTCGCTGCTGTGCCACCTATTCCTTCCTTGTGGTTGTCCTCCAGGTGGTCCTCACTCACTGTAGTATCTTGGCAGTTCCATTGTTGTTGGTGATTTTCCAGGGCCTCCCTGTATGCCTCCTCAATGAACTTCTCTAACTCCCTGACTTCTTCCTCAATGGTTTCCTCTGTCATGAAGTTTTCTGCCTCTCTGTCCTCCTTCTCCACTGCTCGAAGTGCTTCTAGTTCCAGTATTCTGCTCTCCAGGAGTCTGACTTGCTTCTTCAGGCCCCTGAGTTCCTCACATCGAGTGCATACATAAGACCACCTCCCAGAGGGGAGGTAGTCATACATATGGCAAACGGTGCAGAAAACTGAGTAGCTCAATATCCTGCTTCTGTCTGCTGCTTCCATTGCTCTCTGCTTGCCCTTCTGCCATCTGGAGTGGCTTCTCCCTATATGCCTTCTTACACTTTGTCTGAAGTGGCTTCTCCTTGTGTAGGAATCTGTGTAGCATCCTTGGTGTTACCGTGAAGTCCCTCTCCTGATTTTAAACCTGCTACCCTTGTTGCTTGTGTGTATCCTTTGTGTCTGCTGTAATTGCCCTCTGCTACTACTGTGTTTGTTTATATACTGCTTGTATGTCCTGTTGCCCTTGTGGTACTTGCCTGTGTAGGTGTCCTTCCCTAGTGTTTCCTCTTTGCAGTGACTTGTTCCTTCTTAAGGCCCTTCACAAAGGCGCTCTCGCTAAGGCGAGCACCTTTAACGCTTGCCTTTAATGAGCGCCAAATTGCTATCGTTGGCCCCTCCCCTTTTAAGGGGGAGCTCCAGATCTGTGCTGGGCTGACATCGGAGGGGTGGGCGGAGCTACCTCTTGCCGCTGCCCCTCACTGTCATCTGCCTTGTTCTTTCCCCTCTTACTCCTTTCTCTCTCTCTCTCTCTCTTTGCTCCCAATTCTGCTCCTTCTCCTGCTTACCTGCCTCACAACTTTCTCCTGCCTGCCCTGCTCTCTGGGCTCAGCTGTTCTCTTGTCATTGCCCCCTCCCCTTTGAAGGGGGAGCTCCGGATCTGTGCTGGGCTGATGTCGGAGGGGTGGGCAGAGCTACCTCTCTCTTCTGCCCCTCACTCTCGCCTGCCTTGTTCTTTCCCCTCTTACTCCTCTCTCTCTTTGCTCCCGATTCTGCTCCTTCTCCTACTTGCCTGCCTCCCAACTTTCTCCTGCCTGCCCTGCTTTCTGGAAAGATGAGAGCATTATCCACAGAAAAAGAGAATGGAGGAGGAGAGACGGGTTTAGGAGGAAAGATAAGGAGTTCAATCTTGGCCATGTTTAATTTTAAATAGTGGTGAGACATCCAGATAGCAATGTCAGCCAGGCAGGCTGAGACTCTTGACCTGAATTCCTGTAGAAATTTCAACTGTAGAAAGGAAGATCTGCAAGTTGTCAGAACTCTTGCTAGTAGTATGTCTGGAAATAAAGGGAGACAACACACTACAGGCAAGTCATAGCAGTTCAGTATGTCTACCAGTGCACTTGGCCTAGCCTGTGAGCTGGCAGGCAAATAGGTACCAGCTAGGCCTAATCTTCCAGTATATCTTGGGGAACACCTTCCCCCCCTCCCCCGAGATGATATGCTGTAGGAGAGAGTTGAGAAGCATTGATTTAGAGCAAGGAGATTCTAAAGCCAGATTCTTAGAATAAGGTTGGTGGGTACAATCTATGGAGGTTTAGCATCCAGCAAAAGGTTCCCAGTGAGCTGTGGCCCATATGGTGTGCTTAGAGTAAGACTTAGTCAGAGCTTTTGTCTTGATGAGATTAGGAATTGTTTTATTGTCAATTTGTTCCAAAAATATATAAATAAAGCATACTGGCCCCTCTAATAGAGAAATGGGGAAATTCATGAAGGCTACATGTCTACCCTCAGGCATGGCAGAGCCTTCACAGCTCCAGTTCTCTGCTGAGTTATTTCAGCAGGTGATGTCTGTCACATGCATCTCAGAGCTACTCTGTCCCAGACAGGGAAGCAATAGTGGGAACAGACTGCAGAACCAAGACTCTGACCCCAAGACAAAGTTTTCCAGAGCGGAATGGGATGATTCATCGTGGGACATTTCATTGCAGCTGCAATGAACTAGCTGCTATGAATCATCCCATTCTGAGAGGGGACGGGGCACAGGGAGGAGGGTAGTATTTGGGTGGTGGGAATTTTCTGGATCAATCTCTCCTTGGAGCAATAACTACATACAATAATCTCCTTATTCTTGGGAATTTCAACATCCAAGTTGATAATCTATGCCAATGCCTTATCTTCATACATTCATCTTACTTCTCTAATTGAGGATCTTGCCCTTGTCAGCAAGTGAGCTTCCCTACACATCAGGCTGATCACATTCTTGACCTGGTTCTTTCCTCTTTCTTCTTTGATACCTTCCATCTCTCTTGAGTTTCAGGTACTCGCCATTCCTTGGTCAGACCCAGTGGCGTACCAAGGGGGGGGGCAGTCCGCCCTGAGTGCAGCCTTAAGGGGGGTGCACAGCCGGACAGGTCCAGAAAATTCCTGGGCTGCGACGGCATTCAGCGGAATCGGGGCCCCCCCTGCCCTGCGACAGCACTCAAGTTCGGCCTCCTTCTCCCGGCATCAGCAGAATTTCAGATCGGCAACAGGTGCTCAGTCAAAAGCTTCCCTTGACTCAGCTTCCTGTTTCTACCCAGGAAGTTCAGTCAGGGGAAGCTTTTGACTGAGCACCTGTTGCCAATCTGAAGTTCTGCTGATGCCGGGAGAAGGAGGCTGAACTTGAGTGCTGTCGCGGGGCAGGGGGGGCGCCGATGCCGCTGAGTGCCGTCGCGGAGGGGGGGCGCCAATGCCGCTCAGTGCCGTCACGGGGGGGGGGGCTTGCCTATCTTGTTGCCAGAATCGGAAAGGTGAGGGAGAAAGATGCGCCTGTGGTGGATGGAGAGATTGAGAGAAGGGGACAGATGATGGAAGTGGGGGAAAGAGAGAGAAAGGGCAGATGATGGAAGTAGGGAGAAGGGGCAGATGATAGAAGTGGGGAGAGAGAAGAGGGCAGATGATGGAAGTGGGGGAAAGAGAGAAGGGGCAGATGATGGAAGTGGAGAGAAGGTAGAGAGAGAAGAGGGCAGAGGATGGAAGGAGGGGATAAATAAAAGTAGGGCACATGATGGGGGAAAAGGATTGAGTTAGGGAAATACTGGAGGGGGTGAGGAAAAGAGGTGGCGAGCTGTAGGTAGACAGTAAAAAAGGAAATTGATGAGAGGGTAGTAAGAACGTAATCTAGATGGATGCAGAAAATAAATTGAAAAGGAAAATGAGGGAAGAAAGGGATTGCAGAAGAGAGGTGTGGGAGAGGGAAGGAGAGGAGAGAGATGCCAGACCAATGGGGTGAAAGGAGAGATGGAAGGGGGAGGCATACAGTTTCTGGAAGGGGCATAGAAGGAGAGAAGATGCCATATAGAGGCAGAGAGATGGCAGACTAGTGGATGGAAGGAAGAGAAAGATGAGGAAAGCAGAAACCAGAGAAGACAAAGGTAGAACAAAAATTTTCTATTTATTTGTTGCTTTAGGAGACATGTGTCACTGTTTCTGTGGTGTTGCATTTTATGCAGAGTGCAGCTTCTTGCTGGTTCAATTTAACCTTTGTCTATATATTTCTATTTTATCCCCCCTTTTACAAATCTGTGGAGCGTTTTTTAGCGCCAGCCGTGGTGGTAGCAACTCTGATGCTCAGAATTCTATGAACATCAGAGCTATTACCACCGTGGCTAAAATCCATACTACAGTTTTGTAAAAGAGGGAGGGGTTAGTTTGTGATGACATTTTCCATACTAGGCGAAGGTATTGTCTGTGTTCTGTGTGTTCGAAAGACATGGTTTTTTGTTAGGATTGACGGTGTAGGATTGATCTGTACTAGTCTGGCTTGTTTAATTTTACAATGGGTGTATTGATGTTGTACTGTTCATTGCAGTATGTAAGATGCTGCCTTTTCCTAGGTACTCATGTGTGACTTGTGGCTTGTTACTAAAAATCATGTTTTTCGTACAGATGGGGGGGGGGGGGGTGCCAAAAAATGATGGGCCCCGAGTGTCACATTTGCTAGATATGCCACTGGTCAGACCACTCTATGATATCCTTCATTTTCCTTGTTTCTCTCCCTTCCCCATTGTTCCCTCCCTCTACTAAAGCATTAACCTTTTATCTGTTCCACCACTATCAGCACTGCTCCCTTTTGATTTTCTTAAGGACTTTGATTTTCTTAAGGACTTCCTTTTAGAACTCTTCTTTTAAATCAATTTTCTCTTCTATACCCTGCACTAGATTCACCAATCCACATAAGGGCCGGTCCCTGTGGTTTAATAGTGAATTATGTCTCCTTTGCAGTCAAACCTGTCATGCTGAGATGCTGTGGAAAAAGAATAAAAACAGACGAGTTGCTATGGTGCTATAAGAAATATTATAGTTTTTAATCATCTGACATGGAGACACCTTTTGTATCAGAGATTATCTTAAAATGTTAATAATTTATTGAAACAAAAAAGGGGTGTTCTACTCATCTGAGATTCTAAAGGCTGTCAACAGACAAACTTTTTTTCAGTTCTTAAAGAGCTGACCCTATCATATCCCTCATCATTGAATGCCTGTACACTCTCTGCAGGAGACTTTGTTGACTCTTTCTTGACTAAAATTTCTCAGCTTCAGTCCCAAGCACCAACTCCATCAGTGTCACTAGGGTCCCACCTTCCTCCCACAAACAATAGCACTTATGCTGCTCTGTTTCCCTCCCCTTCTCTCTCTGCAGTGTAAATGGGGATATTTCTTCCTTCCTTCCTTGATCACCCTTACCCTATTATTCAGCAAAGCACCTGTCTTCTTGACCCTTTTCCCTTCTTCTTGGACATCTCTTTCCTGCCATTGTCTTCTGCCCTTCTTATATTAGATGATTGCTACCGGTCTTTCTCAAGGTTTGGTTCCAAATCCTTGGAAGCACACACTGGGCACGGGCAAGTTTGGGGGCAGAGTGAGGGTGAATTAAAATGTTAAATGGATAGCAACCAATCTCAATCAGTACAGTTTACAGATATATTTATTTTAAACCTGCTAATTAGCAGACCTACACCTAAATGGGTATTTCTGGTGTGGTGACTACAATATTTGGATACTCAGTGTAATGATACTGAAGTTAAATGCTGGACTTTATCCTAAACTGGTCACTATGCTGGCTCAAAATCTGCCCAAAGTGAGAACCGAACATTGGCTAATATTCAAGTGTTCTCTTTTCCCTTTTTTATAAGATCAGAACTCAGCAAAGACCTTTCTTGAAGAATTTATACATGCTAGCACAGCTCTTAGACAACATATCTTTAACACCATTATGCACCTATTACACACAGCTCTGCTTATTTCTTCAAGTCCTGCTATTCAATTGAAGGTTTTATAGAAAGACTCATCTTGCTTATATGGAAATCACTCAGTGGAGCATTTTTGATCCCAATTATCGTAAGTTCTATGCTTATTTTTAATGATTAGAAAATCAAGTTTTTTCAGTGGATGTTTTTGTAACCTAATAATACAACTATGTTTCATAAGGTTAGCATAATCAGGTACCTATAGTCTGGATTATCCTTTTCTCTGTGCACCGCATTTATTTATTTAGATTTAGCTCACACCTTTTCAGTAGTAGCCCAAGATGAGTTATATTCAGGTGAAGTAGGTATTTCCCTTTCCCCAGAAAGCTTACAACCTAATTTATGTATCTGAGGGAATGAAGACTTAAGCAAGTTGCCCAATAGCACAAGGGACAGCAATGGAATTTGATCTAGGTTTCCCCTACTATCTGCCCAGTATTCTAACCACTAGGCTACTTCTTGCATGTGTCCATATTTAAATTGTATCTGCCATCCAATCAAAAACATGGGTGCCCTCACCAAGGCACCACTCTGGTAGATTCTTTGAAAGTGTGAATAAACATGTGGATAAAGGCAAGCTGGTTGATGTAGTGTATCTAGATTTCCAGAAAGCTTCTGAGAAAATTAAAGAGTCATGGGATAGGAGGCAATGTTCAATTGTAGATTAAGAATATCAGACAGAAAACAAAGGGTAGGGTTAAATGGCCATTTTTCCTCAATGAAGGAGGGTAAATAGTGGTGTGCTGCAGGAATCTGTACTGAGACTGGTACTATTTAGCTTATTTATAAATGATCTGGAAATTGGACCTACGAGTGTGGTGATTAAATTTGCAGATGACACTACACTGTTTAAAGTTGTTAAAATGCATGTAGGCTCTGAAAAACTGCAGGAAGACCTTAGGAAATTGGAAGGCTGGGCATCCAAATGGCAGATGAAATTTAATGTGGATAAATGCAAAGTGATGCACATTGGGAAGAATAATCCATATCATAGTTACTGGATGCTAGGTGGGGTCAGCACTCAAGAAAAAGATCTGGGTGTCATCATGGACAATACGCTGAAAACTTCCGCCCAACGTGCAGCGCTGGGCAAGAAAGCAAACATGATGCTAGGAATTATTAGAAAAGGGATGGTATACAAGACTAGTTTAGAAAAAGGGTTGGACAAGTTCCTGGAGGAAAAGACCATAGTTTGCTGTCGAGACAGATATGAAAGAAGCTACTGCTTGCCCTGGATTGGTGGCATGGACTGCTGCTACTATTTGGGTTTTTGCCAGGTACTTGTGCCTTGGATTGGCCTCTGTGAAGATGGAATACTGAGCTAGATGGACTACCGGTCTGACCCAGTAATGCTATTTTTATGTTCTTATTCCAGACCTGGACCTTAGTGCATAATTACTGTCACTGAGTATGCCCAACTTCTAATCTGGATGATCCCAAGGACCAAATTGAAAGTGCAAGGGCCGTAGGACTGCTATAACAGCACACCCTAGGGGCAGTGATAGCTGGTCCTCCATAAGAACCAGACTAGAATGGTATCCTTAGCCTGGGAGAACAGACTGCATTAATGAAAAAGAACAGGCCCAGGGATTTGCTATTCCAAATAAGATGCACATGACCAGTGGCCAACATAGCCAGTGTACCCCCCAGGTCCCAGAGTGGATCCTTGCAACTCACATCACCAGAGTCGTTCATCACTCATCAACCAAAAAACCAGGCCTCCTAAGGTGACCCTATTTACTGATGACTAGACAACTTGCTGCCCCCCACCATCACTACCTATGGCCTGGAGAGATCAATGATTCAACGTCCATTCCTGTCAGCGAGCCACTAAGAGGGGGAGTCATATGGAACATGGACAAATGTACCTCCATCCACTGAAAGAACAGAACAACTCCTTCAACTACCCCCTTCTGACCAGAAATTCTACTTCACTGCCTTGGCTCTCCCATAAAATCCCAGATAGGTGTCTTACCCAAACCAAGAGGAATATCTCCAACACCAGAGAACCATTCCTGACCACCAGTCTGCTGAAGCACTCAGAAGTGACTCCAGCTTCAGAACAGACATTAAGACAACTCCACTGAGTCCCCTTCTTTCCATAAAGCAGTTGTAGGGAAGTGTCTGTGCCAAAGGAAAATGTTCACACCTGTCCCTGTCTCAGAGTTACTATATCTGCATATGAGAACATAGTCAGATTCTACAAAAATAATTATTTATTATCACTTGGTGAGATAAATCATAGAAGAACACAGATGATTCCTTTCTTAACTTGTATAAAATCTCCCTATCAATCAGTGTCACACAAAGCCTGGCTTATATTTCTTAAGACCAAAGGAAATTCCTGTCTTTAACCCCAAACTAGACAAAGGAATAAACAGGCACAATGCCAGGTCCTAGTACAGTCTTAGGAAGGCGGCTGAACCCTGGAAAGGTGATTATTCGTATCTCCTATAGTCAACTTGTGTCTAGGACATGAACCATATCCATGAACTTTCAGAAGTTCTATGACATGCAGAGGAAATAGGCTAAAGGGTCATGGATTTGATATACTGCCTTTCCGTGGGTACAACAAAAGCAGTTTACATATATTTTATGTAGGTACTTTTTTGACCCTAGTGGGCTCACAATCTAAAGTCTTGTACCTGCAGCAATAGAGGGTTACTGTGAGCCCAGGGTCGCAAGAAGCTGGAGTGGGAATTGAATCCAGTTCATGCAGTGTAGGCAGCGTTTGAGCACAGTTGTATGTCAATTACAAGCTTGTTTCCCTTATTCCCTGAAGCAGCTGAAAGGCGAAACACTTGGCCATTGTCGGTGGGGATACTTGCTATGCTGCCTCTACACACTTGAAGATAAGTTTTTAATTTAATCATCTCAGTATTTGTGATTTATAAATCTAAAAGTACTAAAAAGTATTATATTTATAAGATGTTCTTCAGTATGTCTGTAAGAGTCTCTATAGATTAATGGAGGTTTTTATGCCTATAAAATTATTGCCCTTTCCAGTTGGATGAGGGTTTCCTCCCTAACGGGGTTCCAAGACTTTTCCTCCGGTACCCTAATCATAGAAACCACACTTGCAATGTCTGTTTTCACTGATATATTTTCACAGCTCTTTTAATTGAACCCAGTTCCCCTGCACTAACCATTAGGCTCCTCCTCCACTGTGTCTCAAAAAGTTATCATTTCAGAAATTTGCTCTTGAGAATTAGATGGAGTATTACGTTATTGATTTAATTAAAGTCCATCATATGCTGATAATAGTAAGCCTTTTGGGTAGTTGGGAACATTTTGTTTATGGGATTCGCCAGCGGTCTTCTGATTATCTTTACTTTTTTCCTTATAGATTTATGTGGTCCTTTGCCCTGACACAGTGAAACGCTGGCTGGACTGTTGGATTACATGACATTTGGATGGTTTTACTTCTGAAAGATAAAAGAAAGTTTTGAAAACCTGTGAATGATTACACACTGAACCAAAATACTTTCATGGCATTTGCGAGACAATATTACAAGAGAGGTTGGAAGGAAGCTTTTAGCTGATGTGGTAATTTCTTTTTCTAGTCTGCCTATATGAAGACTTTTTAGCAACAGATAGGATCTGAGGCTCGTCCTCCTTTAAAAAAAATTTTTTTCAAAGAAAGGAAATTTTGGCAAAAACTATCCATAGAGACATCTTTGGCCTAAAGAAATGGGAACATGTCACCCCTTTCTATCACCAACTACACTGGCTACCATTTGAATCTAGAATTCTTTTTAAATTTGCATGCTTCTGCTACAAATCGGTTAACGGCTCCTCCCCAAGTTACATAAACACACACTTTAACCTCTACTGCAGCAACAGGACATCACGGAGAACTCAATTGTTCGCCTTCCCTTCGCCTAAACACTGCCCTCTCAAAAGATTCCTGGATAGAACTTTTGCCTTCCAAGCAGCCAAGTCGAACCCATGGCTAGCTCAGATGATACTCGAGGCCCCCACTTACCTAGCATTCAGAAAACTACTAAAAACATACCTTTTCAGCAAACACGACCCTTAATAACCCATTCACCACACATGACACTTACCCCACCGCTGCCCCCTTCCTCCTTCACCAGTCCCTCCCTCCCCCACTCTCTAACTCCCCTACCTAGCTCGGTCAAACCTGCAATTTCTGTAATATTGATGTAAACCTGCCCGCTTTGCAGACAGTTAAGAATCGCTGTAACTTCACGGCTGACTGCGGCAAATCACTGTAATTTATCGTAATTCAGCCTGCAATTTTCAGTCAAAAATTCTTCAAATTATGCTGTAAATCTTCTTCTAATTTTGTAAACCTACTTCCAATTTTGTTGTAAATCTGCTATTCAATGTTGTAAATCTGCTTCTAATTTTGTAAACCTACCTCTAATTTTGTTGTAAATCTGCTACTCAATTCAAATTATGCTGTAAATCTTCTTCTAATTTTGTAAACCTACTTCCAATTTTGTTGTAAATCTGCTATTCAATGCTGTAAATCTGCTTCTAATTTTGTAAACCTACCTCTAATTTTGTTGTAAATCTGCTACTCAATGCAGATCATTTGCTAATTGATGTAAACCGCCTAGAACTCACTGGGTATGGCGGTATATAAGAATAAAGAATAATAATAATAATATTGAGAGGTTTTTTTTTTGCTTCTCTTCGCCTATTTATAGGAGGGGTCTTTATGGGTTTAAATTGTGGGGTTCCACAGAGGTCTGTGCTGAGACCACCACTTTGTAACATATTTATCAGTGATCTAGAGATGGGAATAACTAATGTGATAATTAAATTTGTTGATGTTGCAAAGTTTTTTTAAAGTAAAAAATTGCAAAAGGACCTAGCAAGACTGGGCATCAAAATGGCAGATTACATTTAATGTGAGCAAGTGCAAAGTGATGCATATGGAACTATAACTACATGAGGCAGCATTCCACATTAGGAGTCTTCGCCCAGGAAAAGGATCTAGGAGTCATCATTGAGGATATATTGAAACCCTTAGCTCAGTGTGCAATGGTGGCTAACAATGCATAAAGAATGTTAGGAATTATCAGGAAAGGAATGGAAAACAATGATGAGAATGTTATGCCTTTGTACCGTTCTATGGTGTGGTCACTCCTCAAATACGGTGTGCAATTCTGGTTGCTTTTGATAATGTTCCTCATGAGAGGCTCCTGAGAAAATTAAAGAGTCATGGGATAGGTGGCAAAGTGGATTAGGAATTGGTTATCTGATAGAAAACAGAGGGTACGGTTAAATGGTCATTTTTCTCAATGGAGGAGAATAAACAGTGGAGTGCTGCAGGGGTCTGACTGTACTGGGACCGGTGCTATTTAACTTATTTTTAAATGATCTGGAAATTGGAACGATGAGTGAGGTGATTAAATTTGCAGATGACACTAAACTGTTCAAAGTTGTTAAAATGCATGCGGTTTGTGAAAAATTGCAGGTGGATCTTAGGAAATTGGAAGACTAGGCGTCCAAATGGCAAATTAAATTTAATATGGACAAATGCATAGTGATGCACATTGGGAAGAATAACCTGAATCACAGTTACCGGATGCTAGGGTCCACCTTGGGGATTAGCGCCCAAGAAAAGTATCTGGGTATCATCGTAGACAATACGATGAAACCTTCTGCCCAATGTGTGGCGGCGGCCAATAAAGCAAACAGGATGCTAAGAATTATTTTAAAAGGGATGGTTAACAAGACTAAGAATGTCATAATGCCCCTGTATCGCTCCATGGTGCGACCTCATCTGAAGCACTGCGTTCAATTCTGGTCTCCTTATCTCAAGAAAGATATAGTGGCGCAAGAAAAGGTTCAAAGAAGAGTGACCAAGATGGTAAAGGGGATGGAACTCCTCTTGTATGAGGAGAGACTAAAATGGTTAGGGCTCTTCAGCTTGGAAAAGAGACGGCTGAAGGGAGATAGGATTGAAGTGTATAAAATCCTGAGTGGAGTACAACGGGTACAAGTGGATCGATTTTTCGCTCCATCAAAAATTACAAAGACTAGGGAACACTTGATGAAGTTACATGGAAATACTTTTAAAACCAATAGGATGAAAATTTTTTTACTCAGAGAATAGTTAAGCTCTGGAATGTGTTGCCAGCGCATGTGGTAAGAGCGGATAGTGTAGCTGGTTTTAAGAAAGGTTTGGACAAGTTCCTGAAGGAAAAGTCCATAGTCTGTTATTGAGAAAGACACGGGGGGAAGTCACTGCTTGCCCTGGATCAGTAGCATGGAATATTGCTACACCTTGGGTTTTGGCCAGGTACTGGTGACCTGGATTGGCCACCTTGTGAACGGGCTACTGGGCTTGATGGACCATTGGTCTGACCCAGTATGGCTATTCTTATGTTCCACAGCACACAATTTGCGATACACTGGACTAGGGTAACCACATAAATTGGACCACATAAAATCTTTAAGTGGTTCATCTTAGCAGAATAAGAAATGAATATCGCACTTAACCTGCAAGGTTTTATCTGGCTCTGCATAGCCAGATATTCATTGCCAGCACCTGGATATATCCCAGCATATTGGATTTTGGGGAATAAAGCTAATATCAGTCAGCAAAATGCTGACCGTCCCTGGCTGAATATTGGGCCCTTTTTAAAAAAAAAAAAATATTGAAATTAAAATTACCTGTAATTCTATTAGGAATATTTTAAAATTTTGCTTACATCATTTTTAACAACAATGAAATGATATTTCAGTTTTCTTTTGTGTAGCCACAGTCTGTAGTGTTTAGCATGCGACATACCTGAATGTGTCAGAAAAGAAGAAAGGTTGAAAACCACTAGGGTAACCTGAGACACAGCATACCCAATTGCTACTACAAGAAACAATAATATAATCCAACCTACAATATAAATGTATATTTAGGCATGATTACTTTTAGCTCAATTTGCCTATTCAAAACTGCAAAATCATTTATGATTGCCGTCTTTCCAAAGAGGTCAGCCCAATACCAGCTTTAGCTGAAGTTGCATTAATCTGATTCTAAAGGAATTAATTTGCCCACAAAGAGAGGAAATAATGGAAGGGGGATTTTGCCTTGGCAACAGTGGTAGAGACTGAAGATCTTAGCTCATTCTGCACTGATCTAATAAAGTGAGTATATCTTTCAAAAGCTAGCCACAAATGCATTATATTAGCACAAAAAAAGGTATCACCTACAGTTTGTTGATCGTTCTTTCTTTCCTGGTGATGGCTCTTGCCTCTCTTTCTTTCCTTCTCACTTCCCCTCCATTTTTCTCTTATCATTTGTCTTTTTCTTTTCTCTATCACTGGGTCTCTCTCAGGAAGTATTTATTTTTTTATCATAGATATGTTTTAAGTACGGTTGATCTGTGAGGACCTCTTGATAAATCATTTATTGGTATGGGAGAGTTTTGCAGTTGAGCCTTCCCACTATAACTGCTTAGCCTTTTAATTGTAATTTAACAGAACTTCATTGTCAGCTCTAAGTCCATCTGGCAGATTTATGCAAGAAAGGCTTCCCCTTCTTCAGACTTCAACATGTAGCACCTGAGGTAAGGAATTCAACGGGAGTTACTTTCCTGCCCACTTAAAATGACAAATTGGTACATGAACGTTTAATGAAAGATGCTGGAAACGTCCATGAGGATCAGAAAAATCAGCTCCCTGAGCTGACAGGTGGACCATCTGCATTCATACATACCTATTAATTCCCTAACAACAAACGACAGGAGAGCCTAGAGGGTTAACAGCTTAATTCAATCTCCTAGATTGCTTCCAGGGACTGTCTGCATACAGAATTAGAAAGACATTTATAAAATGTTATTTTCACTCTCCTTTTTTTTTTTCTATGCAGAGTTATCAATAACATACTATAGTTGGTGCCTAGCAGACATGATACTCTAATCGATTTTCTCAGGCATATTACAGTACAAACAAGATGATATGACACAGCAGCACCATAATGACCATGCTGCCCTGATCTAACTCTGCAATCACAATATCCTGGCTCATCCTTAACACCACAACATCTCTATCTCTCACCAAAGTGTACAGTACCCCGATACACTAGCACAATCGTGAAATCACAACATATCATTATAGGGATAATCACAACTTGTCACCACAGTTACTATATCCATCACTGCAGCAATGACATCTCAATTTGCCATCAACATGTCACTATTTTCTTATCCATTATCTCATAACATCACATATACGCTGTTGTATCCTGATCATTATCACAAACTGTCTTGACAATAAATGACAGAGATGCTATCATATAACTGCAATATTAAAATGGAATCTTTGATATCTGCCACACACCTTCTAAGCGCCTCTGGTGATGCTATCAACCTGTTGACAAAGACTAATGGACATATTATATGCAATTAAACCTGTTTAAACTTGTTTCATTGGTGTCCAGTCAAACAACTTTTATCACATGCCTTCACTTATGCCTACAAGGGCTTCATCTTCTCAGAAATCTGGTTTGAAGTTAATTATGTAGAAAGAGGATGGGATTTGATACACCACCTTTCTGATATACCGCTTTTATCCATTTAGAAATATGGAGTTCAGATTCTGCTGGAGGGATAATCTATTACAGTGGTTCCCAAACCTGTCCTGGGGGACCCCCAGCCAGTCAGGTTTTCAAGATATCCCTAATGAATATGCATGAGAGAGATTTGCATACCTGTCACTTCCATTATATGAAAATCTCTCTCATGCATATTCATTAGGGATATCTTGAAAACCTGACTGGCTGGGGGTCCCCCAGGACAGGTTTGGGAACCACTGATCTACTGCAAGATATTGTACTAAATATACAGCAGTCAGATATCTCTCTCATAGTCTCATGTGTCCTTTCTGCTTATACAGAAGGATAATCTTACAACTACTGTGCTGGTGAATGCAACTTCTCATCCTACTGGATCCCTAACAAATGAAATCTCATATACCTCTCAGCCTCTAGCTCCTACTATCATACTCTAAATATTTCAGTTCTTGTCCATACCAATCCTCAGTTTTGTGATCCGAGTCCATACTCGTACACTGGTAGCAGAAACTAGAATGGCTTCTTTCATGAGAAAAATAATCCTCCAGATGATCCAGTAGTGCCCTTTCTTTCTTCTAACATTTGCAGTCACTTATTATTTTGGGAATATGTATGGCCTGATCTCTGTGATCTAATGTAGAATGAAAACCAGCTCTGAATGGGTTAATTGTACCAGCCACGAAATGGCTAAAAAGTGGTACATCAGTCTGAAATGAACTTGCCTTGTTCAGTGGGGTTCTGAGACAGCAGAACTCAATCAGCAATAGGCCATACAGTTCAGAACTGCAATTCATCCCAGTGTGACTCTGAAAAATGGGAGGTGACAGTTCATTTCGCCAGTGACAGTCTGTTGGTCTCGCTCACTGCTTCTCACGTCGATTGTGTTGCTGAGGTAAAGTTTGAGCTCTTAGATACTTATTTTGTATTCTACTCAGATAACAGGACCAAGGATCAAAAAGATGGTTAAATTTTCTCCTTCCTCATTCCTCTATAACTCTTCATCTTCTCTCCTGTATTTATTCTACTTCCTGGCTCATGCCACCATACTTCTCCCTCCCTATTACTCCCACACACCATTCTTTTTTAAATTTAAATTTTATAGATTGTACATTGTTTACATTCAAAAGTAACTTATGAATAGAAACACGATGACTGATAAAAGGTCAAATGCCCCATCCACAGCATCCATTATCTCCTACACTCCCAGGAGACCCCACATGCCTGTGCAATGCCTTCTTGAACTCAGACACAGTGTTTGTCTCCACCAACTCTACAGGAGACTATTCTATGCATCCACCACCCTTTCTGTAAAAAAGTATTTCCTTAGATTACTCCTGGGCATATCACCTCTTAATTCTATCCTATGCCCTCTCATTCTGAAGCTTCCTTTTAAATGAAAATGATTCACCTCATGTGTGTTTATGCCACGTTAGGTTTCTACTGCGGCCAGGAGCACTAAATGCTCCAACGCTGCTCATAGAGTAAAAGAGGGCCTCAATGAGGCCTCACCAGGGGCCTATACAGGGGCATCAATACCTCCTTTTTCCTACTGGTCATACCTCTCCCTATACATCCTAGCATCCTTCTAGCTTTTGACGTAACCTTCTCAACTTGTTTTGCCACTTTAAGATTATCATACACTATATCACAAAAGTTCTTCACCCCCTAAACTGTACTGTTTCCTCAGGTTTTTGCAGCCCAAATGCGTGACCTTGCATTTCTTAGCATTAAATCTTAGCTGCCAAATTTCATACCATTCTTTGAGATTTGCTAGGTTCTTCCTCATGCTATTCACACCATCAGGGGTGTCTACATATACAATGAATTGCCACAAAATAGGAAAAAAAAAGAACAGTACCCTTTATCCTACAGTGTTACAGCCATGAAAAATATTAGCAAATATGGTACAACATAATAGACAGAGCAGAGGAGATACTTATTGCATAGTAACAATGTAATATAATAAATGATGGCAGATAAAGATCCAAATGGTCCATCTAGTCTGCCCAATAGTCGCACTTGGCACACCTGACAAATGCACAGATATAAAAATTACTTAAGATATACTGGTCACCTCTGTAGACATTAGAAAATCTAACAAAGAAAGAAAATGCTTACCCTCTAAATCCAGGTTGTTTTCAAACAGGATGTCCAAATTTTCAAAAATTGCCTACTTGAATGTCTTGGCTGCCAAGACATCTAAAATTATTCACCGTTTTCGACCACAAAAACATCCAAATTAGAAACGTCCGTATCAGATCCATTTAGATGTGGGAGGAATCAGCATTGTAACGGACTGGCCACATAGACATGCCAACAGAGTAGTAGGGCACCTTAGAAGGCACTGCTTTGAACTATAACCTGCTTATAATTTATGCTGAGACCTCCAAAACTCCCCCCAAACCTACTTTACCCATCTGCCTAGCACTCTAGTAGCCCTTATGGCAGTAGCACCCTAATAGCCCTATATGGCAGTAGAGTAAGGTTTTGGTGGGCTCTTCCTTTCACCATAAATGTAGTGGTTAGAGTGGCTTATGGGCCTGGCTCCTCCTCTCTATGGTTCACTAGCCCACCCACTAGGCTACTTAAGATACCTGTGTGATAATTTATTAGGCTTTCCTATACCAGATGCTGCTGTTCTACAGACAGGTATGTACAATTTTATTTAGAAATTTGGGGAGTGGGGGAGAGTAAGTGTCCACTGGGGGAGGTTAGAGGGTCATTACCTAACCCCTCGAGTGGCTTTGTGGTCAGTTTGGGGCACTTTTTGCATTTAGATGCTTCTAAAACAGGTCTAGGTAAAAATGTCTTAAGTTCTGTATAGCATAGACTACTAAACATATCAATGTATAGAAACTCAAGTATTTGTGTTTTCTTTATGATCCTGTTATCGGCATTAGCAACCCAGGGAAAAAAAGACTTCAAGTGCTCATGGTTTCCGGACATTAGATGAATCTTGTCCGGTCACTTGTTCTGTCTAGGACATCTTGCAAAAGGTTCGATTATCACTGCAAACCATCCAAGTCTAACCCACTCAAAACATGCCTATGATATGCCTCTTATAAGCCTCTTTAAGACTTAGATGTTCTGGAGAACGAATGACCCACAAGACATCCAAATTTCTAGTTTAAAAACATCCAAATGCCGACTTAGGTGGTTTTATGGACATTTTTTTGTTCTAATTATGTCCCAAAAAGTCCATATGTTGCATTGTATTGGAATAAGATATGGTTAACAGTGTCAAATTTACTTTCCATAACAGAACCACTAACTTATCCAATAATTATTTGGGGAGAATATGGTCTTAAATCTACATTAAACACATGTAAAAACCAGTTACTTAAGAATTTAATAGTGATTGCAATCACAACAATTTTATCTAATTGGAAAGACTTCTCAAAATTGGGATATAACATATGGTGGAACATGGTTTGTTTGTAAAGCAAATATGAGAAAATATATGCAATTACATGTGGCAAAGTGAAAAAATGTAAAAAGATTTGGAATTGCTTATTGAATATGAAGGAGTAAAGGTTTGCAATTTTTCTGTTTTCATTTTATTATGACAACCCTGATATTTAGCTTATTTATATAATTATTTTCTTAATTGGTTAAATTGTATTAGTATTTTTATTATCATTTTATGATTTATTTAAATTTAATAAAATATTTTGGGAAAAAAATGTTTATAACAGGGAGCCCTTACATTCCCCTTGGACAGCACTGGACAACAAAGTTTTTGCTTCTTCAACACTCTCTAGTGTATCTTACAGATTTTTGGCTACTGATCACGAAAATCACTTTAAAATTATGCATCATGTACCGTTTTAACAAAAAAGTACATTTTTACAATTTCTTGTTATACTTTTAAGCTCATGCAATTAGTTCTTAGCCTAATTCTTAATATAGGCCTATTGCTCATTTTATACCTTGGATATGGTGTGGGCTTTTCCAGGCGTACATTCAGGACAGGTTGCATAACGTCCATGGAAATATGTAGTCTAGGCATGCTTGTATGTGGGCTTGATGGATGCTGCCTGAAAAGGATATATAAAAGCATGGAACTGCTGTTAAAGCATATCCAGTACACAAAGTACAACTGGAACATCTGCGGTGATCTTAAAGTGGTTGCTGTGCCACTTGGAATGCAGCTTAGATATACCAAGTACTGTTGTTTTATTTGTGAATGAGACAGCCATGCTAAGGAGTTGCATTACATTCAACAGAACTGGCCACTCTGTATGAATTTAGTTCCAGGACAGAAAAATGTGGTATATGAACCACTTGTTGACCCGACAAAGATATTTTTCCCTCCTCTTCACATATAACTTGGACTGATGAAAAATTTTGTAAAAGCGATGAACAAGAAAGGAATAGGTTTTCTTTATCCAAGACAGATATTTCTAAGAATAACTGACGCCAAGATTAAGGAAGGCATTTTTATCAGACATGTCATCAATGATGAGAGATTTAAAGATCTGTTAGTTGGGCCAGAGAAAAATCGCCTGGAAAGCATTTAAGGATGTTGTTGAGAATTTTCTTGGCAGTTACAGAGCACCAAACTATATTCAACTGATTGACAAACTTCTTAAAGCATACAAAACCATGAAGTGCAACATGTCACTGAAGATGCAACAAGAACATTGTCACTATGGAAAAAGATATCAGGGCAACTGGAATCCATCAATGCTGGCTATTGTTGAACACTGCAACGAGAGGCACCGGACACTGAGTACAAATGAAAATCAGCAGAAAAACACTTAGCCACAGCGAACTATCACAACGTATCAGAAACTTTGTACATTAAAACATATTGTGGAGGGGCATAATCAAAAGGGACGTCTAAGTCCGTTTACGTCCATCTTGCAAGTCATCCAAAGTAAAAAAACAGCTTATGACACATTTTTGAAAAATATGTCCAACTTTTTTTTCGTTTTGAAAATCGTCTAATTATACATCCTGCCAATCTGATCGTCCAAGCCGCTAAATCGTCCATCTTTATTTATACCACATTTTCGTCCAAGTCAAAAATGCCTAGAACAAGCCCTGTTGGACGTGGGAGGGGTCTGCATAGTGATAGACTGAACATCCAGGCACCTAAATAGTGGGGTACCTTACAGGGCAATGCTGTGAACTTCACAAAAAATGTGCCATGTCTTCTCCTCACTACAGCTCCCTTATAGGTCATGGTGAGCCCCCCAAACCACCTCCAGAATCCCCTAGACCCACTTATCTACCACCCCAATAGCCCTTATGGCTGCAAGAACCACTTATATGGCAGTGCAAAAGGGTTTTGGGGGTGTATAGGGGAGTGCACATGTGTAAGTATCAATGCAATGATTACAGGGTCTTATGGGCATGGGTCCTCCTTTCCATGAGTCCCTAACCCACCCCCAAGATGACTTAAGCTGCCTATGTGCTGGACGACTAGGCTTTCCTATGCCAGGCGATGATGGTCTGGAGGCTGAATTTTAAAGGTGTTATTAATATTTTTATGGGGTGGGGGTGGGTCGGTGATCACTGGGGTAGTGTGTGGGAGTCTGTATTATGTGTTTTCAGTGCTTATCTGGTGAGTTTAGGTGGGTTTTTGTGACTTAGACCATGTTTTACATGGTTTAGGTCACAACGTCCAAGTTCTGTCGATCATCGGGTGTATAACTTTCAGCTATACATGCTGTTCGACTAAGTCTAAGCCAGCCCACGTCCCACCCAACTCCCGCCCTCGACACTCCTCCCAAAACCCCCCATTTAACTTTGGTCATTCAGCGGCACTATGAAGGCCTAGGTCGTTAAGAAATACGTCCAAAACCCGTTTTTAGTATCGGCACTTGGATGTATTTGAGAAATGTTCGTTCAAGTGCCGACTTAGGCCGGTTTTTGGACGTATTTCTCTTTCGATTATGAGCCCCATAGTCAATTAAAGATACCATTGTGTTTCTCGAAATTCCTACGTGATACAGTCAGTGGGCAATTATATTTGTGTTTATTTTGAAGGGGTCTATGATAATTGTCAGTTTGTTTTATGGAAGCAAAACTTTTGGAAAAAAATTTGTCTAGTGAAAACTGAAAAATTTTCTTAAGATGATTTGATTTTCAAGATATTCCAATTTCAGTAGCATCACAGTCTTATCATAAACTTGGGCCTTCCTTAGAGCCTGAAGCAAAACTAGTTTCAAGTTAGTCTATCCAAAGACCTGTTGTGAATGAACAGAACTTATTCTTGAGCAGTCCCAATGATCTTATTCAAATCCTCACTAACATTTGAAACAAATAATGAGAAAGATGAACCCAAACCTTTTAACAGTGTCCCATAACCAAATCTAAGGTCATGATGGCTGGTTTCTCTGGCAAGAGGATTTTTGAAGCACTACCAACTCACTCAATTACCTCTAAGCCGCCAGCTTTCAAACAGCTAAGTTTTCTCAGTCTTACAGCTGGCACTGTCCAACTCTATATGTCCTATCTGTCTGAATTAGATTTTAAGCTCTATGAGAAGAGACCATTTTTTGCTTGTTAAATGTACAGTGCTGTGTATGCCTTTCAGTGCTATAGAAATGATAAACAGTAGTAGTAGTAGTAGCATTGTCACTCTTTGTGTCTAGATTTGTCACCCTCTCAGCCACTGTAGCACTTCCAGATCATAGCAGTGCCAACCTCAGAATGGAGCTCAAAGATGTCCCTTCAGATCTTCGATCCAGTTGTAAGAACAAGTATCTGACCCTAAGGCCTCCAAAGTAGAACTCCCCAACTTGCTTTGCTTTCCTCTTACCCATGCTGAACAGCTTGGATCCAGTTAGCTTCATGAGCAGTCACTGGAGCTAACTCTTAAATGTCTGCCTCAGATGCCATTTTGGTGCCTCAAGGCTTGACCCATTCTTTCCAAACCTGTCCTTTTCCTTTCCCCATATTTTGCCTCTCATTTAATCAGTCATTCCCAACAACTCTTCTGCCCTCTCTCTCTTAAATCCATGCTTCTCAACCTAGTTCTCAGGGCACTCCCAGCCAGTCAGGATTTCACATGCACTGCCTTGCTATGCATATCTATCTCATGCATGTTCATTGTAGATATTCTGAAAAGCTGCCTGACTAGGTGTGCCCTGTGAGTTGGGAAGCGCTGGCTTAGTTACCTTTTTTAGCCCTTCCTACACACCGCTCTCCTCTCTCTCCCTAAGTATACCTTTCTCTTGCTTTGCCTTTAATCTCCAAGTAATTCTATTTATAGATCTTCAGTTTCTTGTGCTGATGGAATAGAATGAAATACAACCTGTTATTTCCTCAGGTCTTATCTCAGCTTTTATTTCCAGCATATTAATACCAGGATACTGGAATACACAAATGTGGCAAATAAAGTACACTGTGCCTTGAATATTTATATTGCCATGTAGCAAAATTGCAATACATAATCAATATACAATGCATACATTTTGAATGGCTTATATTCTGTGATACATTTGCAGTTTCTGGATGCAATGAATTCACAGCATAGAAAAAGGAACAGGAATATGTTCTACTTGGTCTTCACTTCTGGAAAAGAGCCATCACACAAATAAATATCCCCATAGATAATGTGAATCCTAGCCATAGTGTGCTGGTATGTGGAACCAGTAATGCTCAGGAGCTGAATCCCAGCACTAGTGCCTTGTTCTGTGAATCCTGCAGTACTCAGAGGTTTTTGAAACATCTGGTAACAATGTCAGAGATGCTGTTTGACAGATGAAGTGGGTGTCTTGCACATTTTTTTGTGTCTTTCTATATATTGCTGCACAGCATCTGATTACATCAGAGGAAATAGGAGCTGACATAGGAGCTAACTTTGCAAAACTTATTGAAGTTGCTAAATGCAACAGAAATTACTTTGCCTTGGATACCGTCAAGGAGTATGTTCAATATTGGGAGTGCTCAAGCACTCACAGAGCTGGCTCCTATGCCTGCTAATATTCCACTATTGCAAATCAGGTCCGTTTTCCATACTGGAATACACACTGGTGTCCTCTCTCACTTCTTGGAGCAGGCATAGATAGACTGGAAAATTGAATGCTGGCAGAAGACACTTATAGTTGTGGTTAGGTGCCATTGACTCATGTGTGAGTCCTAGCAACTTGATGAATTAAGGATCTAAAAAGAAATCAGTTTTGTGCTAGGCTGGGAAGGTCCTCTAGTATCATCCCCATGGTTGTTTTCAAAATGTCCAGCCATCTTCCCAAACATGATGTCCTTCTCCAATAATCTCTTTCTTCTCTTGGTGTGACATAACCAGTTTGATCTCTTCCAGAATCAATTTGTTAGTTCTTCTGGTGGTCCATAGCACGCCTAAAATCCTTCTCCAGCTTACATACTGTATTATGATGAACAGACTCCTTGAAGATGGATAAAGCTAAGATCAGGAACATAAAGGTAGTTTCCTGTATTCAAGTACCAAGTTGTGAATGACTTACGAGAGCTGCAACTTGCATGATGGCTTCTTGGAAGGCTATTAGCAGAGTGTTTTGCCGTTGCTTTCCTCAATCATCTTAATTCCAACCCCCCCCCAAAACAAACAAAAAAACAAAAAAACCACAAAAAACCACAAACAAACAAACCCAAACAACCAAACCTAAGGTTGGGTACTCATTTACTAACTGAAAGTAGATGGATGGCTGAGTTGGCCAGAGGCTGGCTACCTGAAGGAAATCCCATCGCAGGATTTGAATTCAGGTTGTGGATGCAATAGGCAACAACCTACCGACCGCATGATGAGGTCTGCATAAGTTCATAAACAAGGATTAAAAAGAACACAAACATAATTGCAAACAAATCTAGAGCAAGGACATGAGTACCAATGTCAGATACTGGAAACTAGTGCCACCAGAGTGGTAGTCACAGCAGGTGTGTAGGAGTTACTTTAAACACTTTACCTCTAAGTGAATAGGAGCAGGATTTTTAATGGTTCTTCCTTTGTAGCTCTTCTGTAGTTCTGATTGTGATCAGAAAGGAGTCAGCAAGCTGGAGAGGGAACACAGCATGTGAAGCTGTCAGAGATAACTGCTCGTCTGTCAGTAAAAATAAGTGCATGGACAGGTTGGACCACAGAGCTCCCACTAAGGCAGAAATTAGAGCTGTCTCCACACAGCAATCCCAGCGCTCTGATTACATTTACAGAGGTCACAACCTGTATTATCTGTCACCATGGAAACTTCTGGTGCTGCCGCCAGAGTACAGTCAGGAAGCTAGGCTGCACAGTTGTTACTTGTATTTGATTTTTAAAGGCACAGAAGCAGTGATGAGACATTACAAAAACAACAGCAATTTTAAGTGCAGTGAGGTGACAAAACTAAGCTCACAACCCAACCCCCCCCCCCACCCCAGACCACAGCTGATCATGGAGGATCACACCTAATAATGGAAAGTCTTCAAACTGCTCTTTGCTCTTGGATATCAAGGGCAGCTCTCTTGCTTCATAGAAACATAGAGTATGACGGCAGAAACAGGCCGACGGCCCATCAAGTCTGCCCACTCAAGAACCCTCCCTCCTCTGGAGTGACCCCACCTAACGGTCCCATCGTCCCTTGAAGTCGAGCGTTGTACTGGCCTCAACTACCTGGCATGGAAGACCATTCCATCTATCAATTACCCTTTCGGTGAAGAAGTATTTCTTGGTATCACCATGAAATCTTCCCCCCCCCTAAGTCAATACATTCATGATTATCCCTCACAGTGACTATATCCAGCACAGACACACTGTCTTGTTCAAACGTATACAGAGGTATGTGGGGGGAAAAGTGTCTGCAGTGTTTTCGTACTATGTATGCAATACAAAAATGAAATGGAAAAAAGGGTAATTACATGCATACAATGACTCCTCTGACCTCCATCTGCCAACGGAACACCTCTTTTTTCAGCTATGAAAAGAAAGCATGTGTAATTTTCACAAGTATATGGGCTACACCATTGTTTATGCTTGAGTAGGAAAGTTGAACAATATTTAGAAGCATGCTTTACAGGCATACACCTGCAGGAAATGCATTCAAAAATTGCTACCTGCCTGTGTTCCATTAGAAACACAATTTAATTGTATTTTGTGTTTGATTAAAGTTGGTAAACACTATTTATTAAATATCTGAAAAGCAAATTACATCCCTACCTGCAAGGTGAGCCAGCTTGCCTGACTGACTAGTCACATGACATTCTATGAAATGCTCTCTTACCACTTCTCCCACCCCAACCATTTCCTGCGAGAATATGAAAGTGCGGAAACTTTTTGAAGAACCCTCATAAATCAATCACTAAATCTCCCCAAAATGCAGTACAAAATATGTACCAAAACATAACAGGGCCAGTGCAAGAATATTATGTATTGTGATGGAGTTTATAGGATGATGTCCCTCTCCCTGGGGTGAAGTGATGCAGGAAGGGCGGAGCCAAGAGGGCATGGCCCAATGATGCAGGAGGAGCAGAGCCATGAGGGCATGGCCCAATGATGCAGGAGGGGCGGAGCCAAGAGGGCATAGCCCAAAAGTATAAAAGCTAAGATTACAGCTAGATTAAGGAGGCCCAGAGGGAACAGCGACACCCCCATGGCATACACCTCCACTACATATGTGTGAACTGAAACTGCTACAGTCAAGTAGACTGAGCTTCATCTGGAACCTTGTAGATTTTATATTTTTAACCCAAGTAATTGCTAGAGAGTACACTGGTAACTTTGAGGAACCAGGCTAGGGACAAGCATTCTGCTATGCTGAGAGGCAGTAAGGTATACAGTAGCCCTGAAGGAGCAGCCCACACAAGGATATCATTACACTTATGGACTAATTTTATTTTGCCTTTTTTTTCTACCTGTGAATGGAACAGGACCCCTGTCCTAATAGCTTTAATAAATGTTAATTTCTTTTACTTGTACTTAGGATTACCATATGGTTCCAGAAAAAGGAGGATGGACTATGACTTCCAGGCTTTACTTCTAGGAAGAAGCAAAGTCTCATGAATCAAATCTCCAGTAAACACTGCCTTGGTGAAGCAAAATAACTATGCGAGTTGATTCCTCAGCTCTCTTCCAAGCTCTTTGAAAGGCTCAGCCTCCACCTAGCCCAGCCCTTGCTTTGGATTTAACTGGACTAAAACTGGTATAATATGATCAAATTTCTGAGATCCCTTGATAAGCTATGCTACAGTGTTCTGCACTAGTTGCAAATGCTAAAAACTCTTTCTTCAGCTTCATC